>NW_013569171.1:1179-1458 GCF_000499745.2 Eimeria mitis | reverse complement strand
CGCGTAAGCTCCTGCTGCTCCTGCTGCTGCTGCTGCTGCTGCTGCTGCTGCTGTTGCTGTTGTTGTTGCTTCTGCTGCTGCTTTTGCTGCGATTACTTCTGCTGCTGCTGCTGCTGCTGTTACATATGCTTCTGATGATTCATTTTCTGCTGCTGCTGTTGCTGCTGCTGCTGCTTTGGGGGATACGGGAGCAGCAGGGGATTGCTTGCACTACATATGTATGCGTTATTGTTTGTGTTTGTTTGTGTGTGTTGGGGTGTATGTACACAGCTCTCTGGG
>NW_013576949.1:301-630 GCF_000499745.2 Eimeria mitis | reverse complement strand
ATATATATATATATATATATATATATATATATGTAAATATATATTTTTTTTTGTTTTTTTTTGCAGTATAAAAGAGAAAAAGATGTCGCGTATATCTGTTTCAATAAAACAGTTTATATCTTCTTGTTTATATAAACCTAAAAAAGGAGACACATTCTCTTTTGGTTCTTTCTCTATTCCTGCCGATGAAGTTTTTCTTTTGTCTCCTTTTGCTTATGCTACTGTAAACCTTAAACCTGTATTGCCTGGGCATTGTCTTGTTATAAGTCGAAGGCCTGTTGAGGTAACTCTAGGGTTTAGGGTTTAGGGTTTAGGGTTTAGGGTTTAGG
>NW_013576949.1:0-222 GCF_000499745.2 Eimeria mitis | reverse complement strand
TTTTTTTTTTTTTTTTTTTTTTTATTTTTTATTTTTTATTTTTATTTATTTACTGTTACTTTTTTCTGTTTTGCTTGGAGACAGTTTATGTTAAGTTTAATTAAATGAAGTTTTTTAGTTGTTCAGGATATATATATATTTATAAATATATTTATATATATATATATATATATATAAATATATTTATTTATATATAATATGTTGACGGGGGCAGGGGGGGGG
>NW_013569170.1:499-630 GCF_000499745.2 Eimeria mitis | reverse complement strand
TCTTACTGAAGGGTGTAGGTGTTGGTGTATGTGTATACTGATCGAGCATATTATATACATACATAAATATGTATAAATATATATAAATATATAAATAAATATAAATAAAAACATAAATATAAATATAAATA
>NW_013569170.1:0-336 GCF_000499745.2 Eimeria mitis | reverse complement strand
ATATGTATATATAATATAAATGTATTATATTTTGTTTATAAAGGGCCCACATATCTCTCTCAAATAAAACTGAGTTGCAGCTCCATGCTTTCAGCTGTTGCTGTATACACAAATATAAATATTATATATATTATATATTTTATTTATTTTATTTTATATAAAATATATAGAAAATTATGTTTATAAATATATATTATATGTATATATAATATAAATTTATTATATTTTGTTTATAAAGGGCCCACATATCTCTCTCAAATAAAACAGAGTTGCAGCTCCATGCTTTCAGCTGTTGCTGTATACACAAATATAAATATTATATATATTATATATTTT
>NW_013569169.1:10891-11313 GCF_000499745.2 Eimeria mitis | reverse complement strand
CAGTGAACAGCACGATAAACGCCAAACGAAACCTCACTTCTGCTCACGCTTCAGCATCATAAATATCCACACATGCACCTGTACATCCATGCCTGCTCCCATACAAGCTGAAACGCACCGGTATCCCTAACCACTCCGAGATGATGAACTTGCATTGCAGCTGTGCACGTGCTACGACATCTTCTGGTTGATGCACGCTACGCATCGCCGCAACTGTTGCTAAGTTTATGTGCGCACAAACTGGTCAAAGCAGTGCATGATCGCAACGCCAGAGAAGGCTTCGTCACACCGTAAAGCTAACGGAAACTGCAATCGCCACAGTGCTCACACGCGCAGGTTCCGTACGTTTTCGCAAGGTTCTTGCAGATGCGTCTATCGGCAGACGCAGCTGCATTCGACCAGGGCAAGCAAACTCAAAGCAG
>NW_013569169.1:10017-10691 GCF_000499745.2 Eimeria mitis | reverse complement strand
GCGAGCGACCTGAAAGCAGTGCATTGTAGCCAGTTCTGCTGACGTGTCCATTGCACTTACTGGTGATTAGGTGCTATGGACACGTTAGCAGGACTCGGCCGATATATAGCCAGGGAGATGTTCACCAATTGGGCAAAACACAAAATAGCCCTACGCGACTCACTGAGCGTGAACCATCCACCGGCATTATGCTTTCTGCTCTCATCAGTGTTACTGCGTAACCATGCGTTAGGGGCTCTGCCCGCTTCCGCGCATGATCCATTACCATCTACACACGAATGTCGTGGCGGCACGCACATCGCGATCACCGTTTCGCGGAGAGGAACTAATATCACACGTGACCAAGCTGTCTGCCAGTACTACTAAGCGCTTGATACGAATCAACGGCGAGTCACTGCTGATTTCCACCTCATATTGCCCTGCAGCTTTTCTACGTCACGAACGTGCCGTGATCGTTTGCAATGTCAGGCTGTGTCTCACGAACGCATACCGCAACGCTCAAACATCCCACACCATTAGGTGCCAATAAAAAGCACGGTCAAAGCAAAATGAGTCCCGTCTCTTCACACTGCAACTCTACGAATCCGCAAGCATGTGCGCACGCACCCATGCCTGTCAACGAACAGTTTGAAAACTGGCAGTACGACAACCGAGCAGTCCTAGTGCGTTTGGCC
>NW_013569169.1:7008-9898 GCF_000499745.2 Eimeria mitis | reverse complement strand
CCTCGAGCGCTCAGAATATCCTGCAGATACTCATATCCGACGAGGCAGCTAAATTCAGCCATATCAAAGCGCAATAAGCAAACAAGCATAAAACCAAGTAGTCTGCACGGACTGTCCTTGTCGAATAGCATTCTGTTGGAGGACCCGCAACAAACAAACATGTTCAAGACGTTCTTGAAACACCACGCGAATGGCGAGCACAGGCCTGCTTTTCGCTCGCCTACGCCTATGCTGGAGTGCAATGTACACTTTTCCGGGAGCGGTCGAACTCGGTTAGAGGTAACGAGCGACACATTCATAAGTTGCACCTGCGACAAACCCCAAGCAGGTTCAGAAATCGCACCAAACCGGAAACAAGCGCCTCGAATAGTTTCTGTACTTCCTTGTAGATTTCTCCTGTTGACGCACAGTGAGCCACGGGATCCGCCAGGTTTCGTGCAAGCGGGACGAGCATTTACACTAGCGCGTCGACCGTTTCCCGCACTTCTTTATTGCCGTTCCTCGCAATGCATGGCAGAACTGGCCGCCAGCACCACTGAGCGTTACATGGCAGAACTGGCCGCCAACACCACTAAGCGTTTGATACAAATGGCCACCTACTCGCTGCTGCCTCCTACCACGTATTCCGTTGCAGATAGACTGCTGCACAAACTCATTAGGACCCCCTGTGCTGTCCGATTCTGGGAGACGCACATAGCAGCGCCAAAGCATCCTGCGTCAGTAGATGTTTCCGAACAGCACGATGGAAGCCAAAATATCTCCCACGGCTTCTCACGCTCCAACATCCTGCATCTCCACGCATGCACCTTTGCATCCTCGCCTGCCCTCATACTATCTAAAACGTCACAGTATCCATAGCCGCCCGGAAATAATGATTTTGTTTGGCGCGTTGCACACGCGCAACAAACCCATTTAACTGATGCACGGTTCCCACCGCCGCAACTGTGCCTGATTTTCAAGTGCAGACTTTCTGGCGAACAGTACGCGGTCGCATCGCCAGAGAAGGCTTCATCTCATCGCAGGGGAATACATATGCACGCAAACTGCAAGTCCCACGACGCCCACACTTCTAGGTCACGCACCTCTCCGCAAAAACACTATAGACAGAACTGCGCCGGAAGATGAATTTGATTGCCGTGCTTCAAACGCGCTACACACCCTTGCCCTTCCCGGACGACCTGCACCTGCGCAACGTTGGCTAGTTAATGTGTGCATACTTTCTGGTTTTAAAGCGCCTGATCGTAATACCAGAAATGCCATCGCCATACTGGCGGCGTCACGCAATCGCTTTGCCCCACGATGCTCACGCATGCAGGTCCAAGAGCTCTCCACCGAATACGGGGCATACCCAGAGGGGCAGACGCAGCTGAATTCATCTGAGACAAGCGAACCAACAAGCTCTCACTAGATGCCAAAGAAGAGCGTGTTTGACGGATAGTGAACACCCACCTCATCTAGCGTCCCTACATCATACATCTGCCTTGGTGCAGATATCATCCATCCTGGCAGCCTACTGACTGATACGCAGAGGCATCCATAACCACGGCGAGGGAAATGAACTTGTTTACCTGCGCAACCTTGGTCAGCTAATGTGTGCATACGTTCTGGTTATGGGCCGCGCGAGATCGCAACGCCAGGGACGGCCTCGCCAGCCAGCGGGCGTAGACAACCGCGCACAAACTTCGTAATCGCACGATGCTCACACATGCAGGTCCAAGAGCTGTCTGCTAAAATACCGCACACACGCCTATACGGAGACGTAGCTGAATTCATCTGGGGAACACGAAACAACCACCAGCCACCACATGCGAAAGAACAGTGCGTTTTACAGAACCTCTTCTAGCGTCCCAACATCGTACATATGCCAGCGTGCACATATAATCCATGCCTGATGTGGAACAGGCTGATACATAGGAATGCCATAACTGCACTCAAAAAAAATTAGCTTGTTCGCAGCGTTGCAGACGGGCTAGCTATGCACACTCCTAGTTGCTAAGACGGTCACATCTGCCCCACTTTGCATCGTTACTTTGTATATACGTCTTCGTTATAAACTGCGAGAGGCCGCAATGCCAGAGATGGTATCGCCAGATCGCAACCGATAAAGCGCGCCCGCAAACGGATAGCCCCACGGTGCTCACATGCAGGTCCAAGAGATGTCCGAAAAGCAGTCCATTGCACCGATAGGCAAATGCAGAGCGGAATTCATCTGCGACAAGCGAACCAACTACAAATTTCCACTCACCAATGAAAAGCGTGTTAAACGTCCAGGGCAGTCACAGATGCACGCCCAAGAGCTGACCACCAGATACTCCACATGCAAACAAAGGCGCACAGAGCTGAATTCATCTGGGGCAAGCAAGCCAACTGCAACATGTTCCGTGCCGAAGGAGAGCGTGTGTTAACGGCCAGTGAACTCCCACCTCTTCTGACGCAACACCAGAGACGGTTTCACGCGCGTGCTAGCGGATAACACCACGAAGTTCGTTAATGCAGGTCCAATAACGGTCCGGCAAACACTGTGCATACACCCACAGGCAGAAGCAGCTGAATTCATCGGGGTCAAGCAAACCAACTGCAGCCCGCTACAACCCAAAGAAGCGTGTGCTTGACGGACAATGAACTCCCGCCTCGTCTAGCGTGCGACAATCATATACCGACACTCGTGCGCATATCACCCATTTCTCATGTGAAAGAGGCTGATGTGTAGAAGTGCCCATAACTACGCCGATAAGATGAATTTGTTTGCTGTGCTTCAATGACGCTAAGCACGCATCTAGTTGCTGGGGCTTCACATCTGCGAAACACTGGCTAGTTATTGTCTGCATACACCCTGAATAGAAAGTGCGCTGTCTCAACGCCAGAGACGGCTTTCCCACACAGTGGCCGG
>NW_013569169.1:6101-6894 GCF_000499745.2 Eimeria mitis | reverse complement strand
GAGCAAGCAAACCAACTGCAACCCGCTGCCGGTCGAAGAAGAGCGTATTTTGCCAACAACGAACTCTCACGTCTTCTAACGTTGCAACATCATACATCTGCACCCGTACACAAATCGTCCATGCCTGATGTAAAACATGCTGATAAGTAGAAGTGCCAATAACTGCGCCTAGAAGATGACTTTGCTTGTTTCGCTTCAAACGCACTACACACCCGTCTAGTTGCTGGATGCTTGCATCTGCGCTACACTGGCTTGGTAATGCATGCATACTTCCTGGTTAAGAAGCGCGCAGTCGCAACGCCAGAGACGGCTCCGCCACACCGTGGCCGGAAAAAGCGCGCAGACGAACGCAACATCCCCCGATGCTCGGAAAAGCAGGTCCAAAAGCTGTCCGTCAAATTTTGCGCATCTCCATTCTGGGGCAAGCAAACCCACTGCAACTCGCTACATGCCAAAGAAGGGCATGTTTGACTGTCTGTGAGCTCCCACCTCCTCTAGCGTGCAAAAATCAGGTACCGGCAGTCGTGCGCATATCATGCATGCCCTCCCTCATACTGGCTGATATGCACAAGTGCCCATAGCCCATGCGGAAAAGTTGAATTAGTTCGCTGTGCATCAGCGAACATCTGCGCAGCCTTGGCTAGTTGTTTTGTGCATACATCCTGGTTATAATGTTCATAGTGGTAGCTCAATAAGACTGCTTTGCCACACCGAAGCCGTAGACACTTCCACGCAAACGGAAACTCCCAGGATGCCTATACATTCAGCTCCAAGAGCTGTCCTGCAAAAATAT
>NW_013569169.1:1687-5852 GCF_000499745.2 Eimeria mitis | reverse complement strand
ACTTCTAGTTGCTGGACAATCCACATCTGCGCAGCCTTGGGTAGCGGATGGATGCATGCTTCCTGGTTATAAAACGCGCTGTTGCAACGCCAGAGCCGTCCCCGTGGCTGTAGACAAGCGCAAAGGCAAAATGCCCGGATGTTCACAGATGCGGGTTCAAGAGCTAACCTGCAACATGTTCCATGCCGAAGGAGAGCGCCTTGTGATGTCCCAACAACATGCATCTGCACTCGCACACATATCCCTGCCTGCCCTCATACTGGCTGATACGTAGGTTTGCGCGTAACCGCGCCGAGAATATGAATTTGCTTCCCAGATTCCAGACGCGCTACACACACTCTTATTTGCTGGACGCCTCCCTTCTGGACAGCCTTGCCTATTTGTTGATATCGAAGTAAGCGAATTGGCAGCCTAAGTACGCGGAATATGCGGATATTTCGGGTGTTCAGCGGAAAGAAAATCCGTAATGCACATGCGTTATGCGCGTACAACGAGACAAGAACAGTACTTCATCTTTGAAGGCGGACGCCCAAACTTGCTGCCAAGTCTAACCGCATGTGCCAAGTACCCTACGCGGCTTTCTTTGTGACTGAAACGTGGACTTTATCAGCACACAGGCCGCTGAGGCGTCTCCTAAGAATCAGTACCCGAACAACATGCATGTTCTGTAGTCAGCACGCCATATAGCGCCGTCCCCATTTGTTTACGGTTGGTATAACATCGCGAAACACTGCAAATATTCACGCCGACTACTCAAATCGAACGCAAGCTTTGCGTATTGAAAGCAACATCCCGTACAGCACATTCAAAGGTGGCAATCTCAATGCCAATGCCCGCGCCCTTTTTTGGGTTGGGTATCAGGTAGCTTTGCAAGGATCTAACAACGCTTTCCGCGTATTGGATGGACGGAACAACGGCAAATATTGAACGCATAGTCATAACAATTGCGTTTTGATCAAGCTTCCTGTGGTCACTTGTCCGAGTTCTTTACGGCCTGAAGTGCGAGGCCTGCCACAGTTCCATACGCAGTTCTAAACCAGTGCTGCAAGAGCGTTGTATGAAAATATTCCGCGCACGCCACAGCATGCGCATGTTTTCCCTTGCGGAGAAAGACCCAGAAAAATCGATTTCTGCGCAGAAAGGCCCATTATCGCCGCCAGACCGAGAAACGAGTCATGCGGCTGAAAAAAAAAGAAACAGCAACTAGCCTTCAACACACATCCTGTGGCAACAAATAGAACACGCTTGTCTAACTTTTCCCGGTTGCTGAATAGGCGCGAACCTTTTGTTTGCTATGGCTCCTGACACCTAACCAAGCACCAGACATACAGCGTGACACCTTTTCCGCAGGTGCCAAATACCTTCACGCTTATTCGCACTTCTGCAAACTCTCGAAGCAGTGAGCCGTTCGCGCCTCAGCTGTCGCCTTTCTTGGAGCGCGTGCAGAGAAACCAACCGCCCACGATCGTGTACATCCTAAATACATTAGTGCTACGGAACGTAAGACGAAATCCAGTACCTGAAGCTGCATAGTGTGTAGCGCGTTCCCCCCAAAACACTCGCGCACTTTGAAAAACGTTACACTGCGTCCTCCCCATCTGAAAGACCATGCCCTCAAGGTGCTTTGATGTGTGCATACTCAAAGTAAAAGTAAAAGGATACCGCGGGCATTCGTCAGACGGAGCACTCAATAGAGCAAAACAGTCTGGGCTTGACGAGCGGAATTCCCCTAAGGAGCACGTGTTCCAGCCTAAAGCGACTGCAAATTACTGTATCATGATGCCACGCCAAACATTATCGAGCGATTTCTTGTGCATTTGGTGGCTTCAGCGTTCTAAGACACGCCGGTGAGCGATGTTCAAGTAAATACTACAGCAACTGTGCACATGACGCCGTCCCTTTAACTGGAACGCGGTTCTTTCAAACCAGCTGGCGGCTTTTCCTCAAACTGGGCATACACCCCCCACCGTATTAAGCGCACATTCTACACCATATTTCGCTCTACATATAGAACACGGCACTGCTGTCTCCGTCTAATACTCGAATATTCCCTTTGCCGGAAATGTGCATTGCATGCCACCAAAGCAGTGCTGTTCAATTCTCAGTAATCCGTTGATTTTCAGCAGTCTTAGCCAGCTGTCAACTGTGACTCTCTAGTGCCCATTAACGCAGAAGGGCGGTGTGAAACAACGCCTGCGAGTTTACAAAGCCATTTATCCGTGCAGGCAGTCCTAACATTCGAAAAGTAACGGACAGCTTGACTAAGTTAGCACCGCAGATTTGAAGAACCACATGCAAACTTAGCTGTGAAGAAGTACCAAATGCGCTGGAATGGGGAGCTAAAACTTTCTTGCCATAGCACCCCTTCTCTCGCAAAGCATAGGCACAAACAAGTAGCAGGAAGCAAGGAAAAAGCGCAGACACCGCCAGACGCATTACTCGAAACCTTGATGACTTGACTCGATACATCTTCTGGTACAATTGCTTACCGACGCAGCGCCTCCTGTTAGCTCCCCACAGTCACACGACAGTGTGTATCGGGCTTCGTCAGCTATATCACCATGCATCTACCGGAGAAGCAAATCATACGATACTGGGCTTGCCCGCCCAGCTAAAATTCACTGACGGTCCAGGAAGACAACACAACTCTTTCCCGTCAGCGAAATTTTCGCTCGTTGCGTGTAGGTCTCCTAGGCTCGTATTGTGCAACGGGGTCACCGGTGGGAATTCCCTTGTAGCCACAGCTCCTCGCGGTGAAGTGTAGTCCATGTATTCCATTGGAAGATAACGATTACCTAGTAACATGCGTGCACGCATCAACTCATCAACTCAACATGCGTCCAGAATTTGTAGATCTCTCCGTGAGGTGGATACCCTGCCTGTAGTGCAGCGTACACTGCCTCTGTTGAACAAGGCCTACGTTGCATGAGTCTGGACCTCCATCCGCAAGTCTCCGCGCATTAAATCCAAGTGCGCTCGAATGCTCGGCGGATTGTAGGGCGTTGAAACACTGAAGGAACAAAAACACTGTAGCAACTGTGGCAGCCAGGAGGGCAACCGCTAGGGGCGGTACACCCATGCGGTCCCACCTCCCTCTAGATGAGGAGGACCTCTGAGCCAACGTGATGGGTTCCCTGTGTGAGAAACTGGCTTCCGGGATGGGAAAAGGAGTAGGCGGCAAAACAGCGCTTTCAGTCACCTCCGCTTGGAGCGCCGCGGCGAAAACGCACAGCAGTGAGTAAACGCGCATTTCGTAGGTTAAATGCCTGTGTTATTACGTTCGGCGTAAGGTGCAAAATATTTTCCCTATAATTTCAATGCAAATTTGCACACGCTGTTTCGTGTGAGCATTCGCCAGCTTCGGTTCATTGTAGAATCCTGCACCGGCGGAGGTTGCGCAAGTCTGCGCTGGTTTCGAGTGCATACCTCAAAGACATGCTTCTTCTGCATATGTGAAGATCATACATGTTTCCTTAATATTGGGAAATATGCTTTTTTCCGATACCATCGAAACTAAGCTCGATGCAGACGCTGGTCCCCTCTCTACAGGCACCTACTGTAATGCACTGACGCGCCATTGCTGTCACCACGTAGGAACTCTAAGTTTCAGAGCTGAGCGCCCACAGCGCTACCAGGTATCTAAACTCGTAATAATTCTCGCTATTCTCTCAATAATATCCGTTACTATTCAAAGGCATTCGAGTTCTTGATTTCGTCCGGAGGAAATCCTCAAAGAGTGAAAACTGCTCCCTCTGTGTAATGACCTCGGCGGTCGAATACTCTTAACCCCTAGCAGGTTCGGCGACACTATACAGAGAATGTGCGTTGTCCGGAAACGTTAAGTCAAAACTCGGTTCGGGTCCAACGTATTTCAACGTTTTTCGTTGTCCAAAAAAACTGAGGGTCGCCTTCCGGGCGCGCCCCTGGCCTCTGCAGGCATCATGGGGCGCCATCCTCTGGGTGCGCCCGATTCGCCCCGCACGGTGTCGGTCTCTGTTCCTGTCTGATATCGGCTACGATCCTTGTGTGCCGATCCTACTATTTAAGTTAGACTCAATTAACTCTCTTTGATAGTTTCCGGCGTACTTAGTTCGTCCTTGCTCCTTACTCTATATAATTACCTATCGTTATTGATTGCAGCTACTTGTAGTGCTAGCGCACTACA
>NW_013569169.1:826-1587 GCF_000499745.2 Eimeria mitis | reverse complement strand
CCTTGCTCCTTACTCTCTATAATTACCTATCGTTATTGATTGCAGCTACTTGTAGTGCTAGCGCACTACAACTTTCCCCCTCCTGTCGAAAATTCTTAGTCCATGCGGCGTGGACGTCCATGCGTCCCGCTTCCGCCCCGCACCGGTAGTGGCCCCTTTACTCCCATTATTGGTACGGCGTGCCCGATCCAACGCCCACATGATTACTTTGTGCACTATGGTACTAGCGTCCCCTACCCATCGTTCGCCTCGTTCCCTAGCGTTTTTGCCCGACTAGCCCGCTTGTGGTAGCGCGTGCCCGATTAGCCATGAGTGGTGCAGCCACGTGCACCACTCCTTCCCCCCCCCTTTGATGAAGCGTGACGGTGAGGTACTCCGTGTGTTGGTCCCGCGGGAGATGTGCGTACTAGCTGTTGCTGGACCTCTGCCGAGACCTTACTTTATTATAGTGGCGACGCCAGGCCCTAAGTAGTGCCGCGCAGTTGGTTAGGTTAGAGGCTGGTTCCCAAGTGGCCCGGTCTTCAGGGGCCCCCCTCCATTTAACTAGATACTGGACGTCCTTGCCAGAGCCCCGTTGGTTTAATATATAATCCACTTCGTAAATGTCCGTAGGAAGGCCGGCTGGGTCGTTGAGAGGCAGCCACCCCACTGCTGCCTCCTTGGATTGCATTGCTGGGTCCCGAGGCCGATCAGGTATAAGCTGCGAAACATGAAAAACATTGTGACACGAGTAGGTTGGGGGCAGATCGACACGGTATGCG
>NW_013569169.1:543-809 GCF_000499745.2 Eimeria mitis | reverse complement strand
TGCGTTCCAATATTGTGAATGGTCCTCTAAATCTGGGTTCCAACTTAGGGCATTGATTGCGTCCTGCGAAATTGCGACTGTTAATCCAAACACGGTCGCCCTGCTGATATTGTACGTCCCGTCGATGGGCATCCGCATAACATTTTTGTTGCCATTTTGCGCGCATGATGTGGCTCTGTGCTCTGTCGCACAGCTGCTGAAAAACCTTAGTCATCGGTGGTGTGAGCGTAGGTGCGAGGTCTCCTATGATGTCCATGTCGGCTGCT
>NW_013569169.1:0-443 GCF_000499745.2 Eimeria mitis | reverse complement strand
TAGTCATCGGTGGTGTGAGCGTAGGTGCGAGGTCTCCTATGATGTCCATGTCTGCTGCCGTCACTGGGTTCTGCCCGATCATTACTTCGAAAGGGCTGAGCTCAGTTGACGAGTGAGAGGTCGTGTTATAAGCGAGTTCCAGAGCCGGCAGCAAACGCTCCCAGTCTTTCTCGTCGGTCTGAATGTATGTTCGCAACATCTGTTCTAGAGTACGGTTTAGCCTCTCAGTCTGGCCATCCGTCTGCGGATGGTAAGACGAAGACATAGCCCGCTTTATCTGAAACCTCTGACATAGAAGCTGCCATAGCTGAGACTGGAACCTCGGGTCTCTGTCTGAGATTAGGACGTCGGGAAATCCGTGATAACGAATTAACCGATCCGCCAGAAGATCAATAGTGTCCGCCGTAGATGCTGACTTATTTGTCGGAATAAAATGCGCCATC
>NW_013569168.1:350-630 GCF_000499745.2 Eimeria mitis | reverse complement strand
ACCCTAAAATATAAATATTATTATTTTAAATTATTTTTTATTTTGCTTGTATATATAATTTTACACAACACAAGGATATAAGCCACTAAACCCTAAACCCTAAACCCTAAACCCTAAACCCTAAACCCTAAACCCTAAACCCTAAACCCCTAAAGGTCTTCTTTCTTAATAGTGATAAATAAAGGGTTTAGGGTTTAGGGGTTTAGGGTTTAGGGTTTAGGGTTTAGGGTTTAGGGTTAGTGTTGAGCCCCCCATACAAGTGCATATATATAAGAACCGC
>NW_013569168.1:0-317 GCF_000499745.2 Eimeria mitis | reverse complement strand
CTGCTGCTGCTGCTGCTGCTGCTGCTGCTGCTGCTGCTGCTGCTGCTGCAGTTAGTGCTGCTGTTTATATTGTAGCATTTTTCCTTTTTATTTTGCTGTTTGTCTCCTAGGGTTTAGGGTTTAGGGTTTAGGGTTTAGGGTTTAGGGTTTAGGGATCTAAGAAGACACCACAGAAGAAGATACCGAGAATACAAACCAGTAAACCCTAAACCCTAAACCCTAAACCCTAAACCCTAAACAATATTTATATATATATATAATATCACTGGCCGTTCTTTTGTTTTTGCTGCTGCAGCAATTTATTTATTTTTTTTGTT
>NW_013569167.1:466-631 GCF_000499745.2 Eimeria mitis | reverse complement strand
GTTTGGCTCCGCATGACAACGATGCCGTCTAAATATCCAACGATAAATAGCGGAGAGGGGACACACAGACAGACAAACGAACGCCCGTCTCTGCGGTGTTTTGCGGTCTGAAGGGGGAGCTTAACCACCTTGATGGGTGTTTATTTCCTGTGGTGGGTCGTTCCG
>NW_013569167.1:0-186 GCF_000499745.2 Eimeria mitis | reverse complement strand
TGACTGCATCTCTATTGTTTATTCCAAGAGGAAAACCATGCAGTAAATTCGAAAATACCTAATATGCGACTGTTTGACCTGATATATGTATGCATACTACGCATATTTATGTGGATACGGTGTGGCAACGGAAGCACCCCCACAATATTTAGAGCCAGAGATACTTCAAAGCAAGGGGTGGCATGG
>NW_013569166.1:364-631 GCF_000499745.2 Eimeria mitis | reverse complement strand
TATATATATATATATATATATATACATATATATATCGCTAACGCAGAGTGTACGGCTTCAAGCGAGTTAAGCCGTCTCACGTATTTCTAGTCCCTGATAGAATAAATAAATAAATAAATAAATAACAACCAGAGAAAGCAAGAAAGAAAGAGAAAAGAAAGGAAAAATAAGAAAAGAGAAAGAAAGGAAGAAAGAACGGAGAAAGGAAAAGAGAAAGAGAAAGGATAAAGAAAACAGAAAAAAGAAGAAAGATAAGGGAGGGAGAAG
>NW_013569166.1:0-345 GCF_000499745.2 Eimeria mitis | reverse complement strand
AGAAGAAAAGGAAAGAAAAGAAAAAAGAAAAAAAAAGAAAGAAGAAAGAAGAAAGAAAAAGAAAGAAAAAGAAAGAAGAAAGAAAGAAGAAAAAAAAGAAAAAAGAAAGAAGAAAAAGAAAGAAAAAGAAAACAAAGAAAAAGAAAAAAGAAAGAAAGAAAAAGAAAAAGAAAAAAGAAAAAAGAAGAAAGGCCGAACACTCAGCAGGCGACCATCCACCCGCTGAACCCTTCTTTAATCGCTACCACTATAAACGTAAGTACATAAATAATATTTATATAATTATATATTATATAAATATATATATATATATATATATATATATATATATATCTATATATATAT
>NW_013569165.1:518-631 GCF_000499745.2 Eimeria mitis | reverse complement strand
AGACTAGTCTGCCTTCTTCGCAATACACAGCACTCCCGGACCGAGCGGGGCCACGCCCTTGGAGCATCGGCAAAAGCCGATGCTAGAGACAATCCAGTTCAACAGTCTTGCTG
>NW_013569165.1:0-246 GCF_000499745.2 Eimeria mitis | reverse complement strand
AACCTGCCATATTGTGGGGTCCAGACCCCACCCCCACCGCCCAATGCACGAAACGCAATCAGCTGGCACGGCGCAGCTCCGTTCAATCTCGACCCCCGAAGGTGCCGAACTACACACTTCCTGAACAGACAGCAAACACAGCAATATTCAAGTCGGAGAATCTCACTTCCGCAATTGTCGCTTGACCAACTCACTTCAATACTCTAGCCGCACGCCGGGAAATAAATGCTCAGCCTGTCCCACTAG
>NW_013569164.1:398-631 GCF_000499745.2 Eimeria mitis | reverse complement strand
ACTAACCAATTGTATATATATATATATATATATATATATATACCTCTGCATGCATGCAAAAGTATGGGGCTGCATGCGGGGCTGCATATAAGAGGAGAGCAGCAACGAGCCCGCTGCAGCAAGAGAAACAGGAGACAGCTAGATATATAAACAGATAGAAAGGAGACAGATAAACAAATAGAAAGGAGATATATAAACAAATAGAAAGGAGACAGATAGGCAGAGAGAAAGGA
>NW_013569164.1:0-240 GCF_000499745.2 Eimeria mitis | reverse complement strand
TCTGTGTTAATATATTTATTATAATTTTTTATTAATTTATTTATTATAGTAGGTTTATTATGGTTGTATATTAGTATATTTATTATAATATATTTATTGTAATAGTATAAAAAGAATATATAAAAAATAAATATTTATTGCAATTGTATAGTAATATATTTATTATAATTGTTTAATAAGAATATATAATAATACATTTTTATAATGCATTACTCTGTGTAGATCTATATATATATATAT
>NW_013569163.1:8835-11765 GCF_000499745.2 Eimeria mitis | reverse complement strand
TATATATATAAATGTATATATATATATATATATATATATATTTGTTTATATGTTTTTTCATATGCATATTCTGTATACACTGCAATGAGCGCAAATAAAATATACAACAAATTGAAATATCTCTTTTTCTACTCTTTTATATTTGTATATTTAACGAGAGAGAAATATATATAAAAATATATATAAAAAAATAAAAAAATAAAAATATAATAATAATAATAATTTATAACACCTAAGCGGGTTATCGAAAGCATAGAAGCTGCATCTGTATTAGTTTGTCTGTAGCAAAGGAAGAGAACAGCGAAATTTCTTCGTGTATATATAATATATATTTATTTATATATTTATTTATTTATTTATATATTTATTTATTTATTTATTTAATAATACTTGCCTCTAAATGTATTGCATTAAACAACAATTTACTAAGAGCGGCAACCGAAGCCTCTCCTAAATCATTATCATCTAAGAAGATGAATTTATGGTGACGAATGCAATCATTTTCAATCCATTTCTCTCTGAATAAATAAAAAACAATAAATAATATTTAAAAATAAAAAAAAAATAAAAAAAAAACATAAAAAACAAACAAAAAACACCGCGAAATAACTTGAATTATAACAACGAAAGCAAAAAAAAAACAACACGAAAACATACATCTTTTCGTTGAGAAGATCAGCAGTTAAATCTGTATTAACGAGTTCAATAAATTCATTTTTATATTCTTTTTTTAATATTATATTATTTGTTGTTTTATTTTTGTTTTTTATTTCGTTTTCTTCGGTTGCTAGCGGCTCAATAAATGAAACATCTTCTACCTCTGCTACAAAAGAAGAGGAAAATTTATTTTCTGTATTTGTTTGTTTTTTTGTTTTTATTTGCATTTTTTTTTTGCTTTTTAAATATAATTTCAGCAGACAGAGTTTTCTTAGAGCCTTTAGCAGTGACGTTCGTTCGTGTTGTTTATCTATTATGTATGGGTTTTCTCTTTTTTTTTTTTTTAATTTATTTATGATGCTGTATTATATATTTATATTTATATATTTATTTGTATTTTATTTTGCTTTGTTTTAATTGTTTTTTGAGTTTGTATTTGCTTATGGGGTTGAAGCAACACGCATGAAGGCGAGGGAAATCATAAAAAGGAAAACGCGATTTGAAAAATGTATAAACAAATAGTATCAGTTAAACAACCAATATATATTTATATATTTATATTATATATATATATATATATATATTTATATTATATTTATATTTATATTGGTTATATAAGCAACAGCAAAAAGTTGAATGCTTAAGTGACAGTTTTGGTTTCTGTGGTGTTTCGATCACAAGGGGGATATAACTGCGCGGCAAAAAAGGAAATAAATGTAATTAAATAAAACAAATTTAAAACAATTAAGTAAACAAAGAAGACGAGGAAAGAGGAGGAAATAAATGAATAGAGAAATGAACACAGATAACACAGGCGGAATACGAAATGAATGAATAAAGGAAATGATTGAGTACAACAATTATAAAAAAACAAGATAACCAAAAAATACACCAACGGAAGAGAGAATAAACGCAAAAAGAGGAAATGCAGCAACGCGTGTTTTATAGAAAGCTAAACATAACGAGTGGTCCAGCGAGAATGAGGGGTCACAGCACTGAAAAAAGAGAAAGGATGGAGGATCAAACGAGGAAAAATATAAAACTCAATAAAATAAATAATTAAAAATAAACAAATATACCCAAATGAAAACAAAAAAGCGATCGTAGCTTGTTGATGAAGGCGGTGTGTGTTGAGCCCCCCGGGCGCCCATCACCAGCGAAGAAAACGAGCACCGAAATAAATTAAAAAAGAGGCTGTTAGTAATTTATTTGATTTATGTAATTTATTTCATGCAAAAAACTTTTTGCATCAGAAATAAAAACAAAAACGAAAAAAAAAAACGAACACAGATAAACCCCTCCCCCCAACACAATATAACAATGCACTTAAACCAGTAAGCTACAGCAAGCACACCGAAGCGAACTGAAATAAACTGAAATATTTTTAATCACGTTTCAGAATTAAATAAAAAAAATAAACGAATAAACATCTTCCAAAACCCCTCCATTGGTATTTCTTATGCAGTTACTCTAAGAAACTCGTTAAGAGGAAGAATATATACACCACAGTGTTCTGTATTTCTTCAGATCCCAATCGTTGAATATAAAAAGTAACTAAACAAAGATATTTCCACCACCTTGTTTAAACAGGTTCTTAAGTAATGCACGCTAGAGCTCGCTATACAGCTCAGGTAACAGCCACTGCAACAAACAAACACAAAAAATATAGCAGTGAAGGCCAACACCTCTATCAGAAGCATGAGGAAAGCAGTAACACTAAACATGTTTCACTCCCAAGCTGATTGATCAGGGCAGCATTGAAAACAACCAGAACACAGCAACATGAATTCTGCTGTGCTCCGGTTTCGTCTTACTTACACTTTCTCTAGATGTTCAAGGAGCTGGCTATCGATGCAGGAAAAAACTGAACATAGCAAGGCTTCGCTTAGAATTTACTTTTTCTTTGATAGTGCCAAAGAAAAGGCTACATCAGCATTGTTGTTTAGTCTCGTCTTCTCTCTTTAACCCAGGATATGGTTTCTAGGTTATTTGTTCTCTCCATAGATTCAGATATAAGGTACAGAGATACACAGCTAGCAACGCCTGAACATTAACTGTGTAAGTAAATACATAGGGGTGCAGGGTGTTTCCTTGTTGGCTGTGTTCGTTCCTATGGCAGCGTTATTTATTTACTTATTTATTTATTTATTTATTTATTTATTTATTTATTTATTTATTTGTATATTGCCGCTCAAATTCCCTACTGCTTTCTATAAACATGCATTTTCCAAGTATGTAACATTCTTTGTTACACAAATAGTTGGTAAGCTTTT
>NW_013569163.1:6508-8796 GCF_000499745.2 Eimeria mitis | reverse complement strand
TTTTTTTTTTTTTTTTTCTAGAGGATGCTGGTATTCACAGAAAAAATATTTATAGGGTTTATATATGGGCCCTGGCTAAGAATGTTTTCATTCGTTTCATGATATAGATCCGTGCAAGTCTGTGTTTCTTCTTTTTGATGAAGAACTGTGCAATGAAATATCAGTATAAATATATGCTGTAGACAGTATTAATTATATTTTCAGATGTAAATATATCAAAATATATAATATATGATAGTATATCGTTCAAAACACCTGCAAGGTATTCCTTATCCTGAGGAATACACCAATCCCCCTGGAAGCGCTACTGTTACATGTTAATACAGAAATATACTCCGTATTACTCTCATATCCCAACCGTTGTGTTTAAACAGTAATTAATTACACAATTGTGCATAGATATAACCAGCATTGTCGTGTGCTCCCCTCTATTGCCTGTCGTAGCTCTTTGGGTGTACCTTTGACAGCGAAGCACGCCTCCAAAGAAGCAGAAAATACCTTATCTATCCCTCCATCACTGCTCACATCATATTCAGAGTGCTTTCAAACTCTGATATATTCTGTATGAACGGCGAGAATGCCTGCGCGCTGATGGGCTACGTGTGCTTGTTCCAGTGTGACAACGCTTTCACCCGTTGCTTTCACTCTGAGGGGAGACTAGACCCTTATAAATATATTTTTTAGGGGGAAATGCTGAATCTTTGGTGATGATGTTTTCGGGGATTTCGGGGCGGGTGCCTTGAAGCCCCAGCAGTACACACAATACCCCAGTCCGCGCAACAGTGGGTCTGGGTTTCGGGGCTCTTGCATGCATCTGCCAAGGAAAAAGCGCTACCAAGGTAAAGAATTTCGTTAATTTTCGCAGACTTCGTGAGCTGAACATCGCCGGGCTGATGATCTGGAACCCCCCTAGAACAGGTGACCTCCCCCTCGGTCAACAGGCATCCCCTATGCACAGCAGCAAGAGGGCCTAACCCCCCTTGCTGCTGTGCATGGGGGATGCCTGTATGCCTGGAAAGGAGGCAGCCTGCTGCGAGCTGCAACACAGATTGTTGCAATTACTACTGCAAGGCAACCCTACATGCGAGCTCACCGCAGCCCCCTGTCGAGTGCACGCACTAACACTGCACACAACCTAAGCACACCGAAGAAGCCTACGTATCTTCTAGTACCCA
Source organism: Eimeria mitis (assembly GCF_000499745.2). NCBI lineage: Eukaryota > Apicomplexa > Conoidasida > Eucoccidiorida > Eimeriidae > Eimeria > Eimeria mitis. The sequence continues at coordinate 7,621 of NW_013569163.1, read as the reverse complement.
GAATTTTCGCATATAGAAGTATACGTTCCATCTCTAGGCATCCCCCACTACAAATGCCAGAGGTCCCCAATGGGGCATCGGGCCACGGGTGTAGCATGGTCTGCCTGCAGCTAGCACACGAGGCGTTACTGTGCCTTGGTAGGTTGCATGTAAGCAAATACAAACGTTCTATAAGTGTATTCAGAGGCACAGCATGCAGTAAAGAAAGCTTCGTCGAAGCTTTGTTGTGCGCACACCTGAGGCTCGCCTGTATTACCAGCCCCAGCGAGAGGTGTGCCGCAACCCTATTTCAGGCTGCCTCCCCCCCGCAACACCCAGGCCTGAACTCAACGCCCAGTACGCCTGAGGACAGGAGACGGAGGTCACCTGCTCCAGGGAAACTCTTATTTTAAGTCTATACCTACATTGCAGCTCGCTTCTGTCCGTGATTAAAGCCATAGAGCAAGCGTTATAGGGGTGCTGCGCTTGCAGCTTAGTAGCCCTCCTGAAGAAGCTTATGGCGGATTTCATTTAATTAAACTAAAGTATAAACTAATGCTGGGTTTTCAGTAAAGATCGTTGGTATTTGCTTGGGTGTGCAAAGCCTGGTGGCATAGCACACGCAACCTGCACGAGCGGATTAGGTACGACAGAGCTGTGCTGAGTTCAACATATATTGTTGAGGAAAATTTTCATGAAAATACTTTTTCGAGCATTTTTCTTAAATTATTATTTATTTTTTGCTCAAAATTATACAATAATCCTGAGGACAGTGGAAACTCGACGGCCATTGCCATTGCTGCAAGGGCCGCGTTGAGTTGCATGCAGCTGGCGCGTAGCAGAGAGAGAGCGCGTTTGTATGATGAGCCTTTGCGTGGATACCGGTGAAACGGCATCATGAGAAAGCTTTGTATTGTTTTTTCTGTTTACAGTCAACACCTTTGGAGAAGACCCGAGCACACCACCGCATCGGTAACCCCAAGGTGTCTGTTCTGTCTGTTTGCCTTCGCCGCGACGGCGCTGTGCTGCGTTGTTTCATCCTGAGCAGCTGTGTTTCATGCATAACTGCTTCGTTTTTGATGGTTTTTATTCGTTTCACACCCCCTTCTCTTAAGCCTTTGCAGAACTCTTGCC
>NW_013569163.1:5613-6451 GCF_000499745.2 Eimeria mitis | reverse complement strand
GTCGCATGCATGCAGCGCCGTTTGCGGTTGTTCTCTGCGTTTTTTCGCTTTTCTGCAAATTCCCAGTCATCTATTCAAGCTTTCACACCACTCTGCATGCAGCAAGAGCAGCAGGAGCCCCGCATTTCTGCTGTTCATTCCCCTGTACGAATCTCGATTGAGGGACGCAAGCAGTTCATATCTCTTCTGACTACCAAGTCCGCCTGCATCAAATGAAATCATTCACTCTAATAAAATATATTCCAACGCATACCAACAGCAATACCGCCGACTGGATGCTGCTGCCTCCCCTCTCTCAATCGACAGGGGCTTAAGGCTTAGGGTTTACGGCTTAAAGTCAACGGCTTAGGGTTTAGGCCTCTCCTCTCCTAGAGGACGGGAGAAGTTGTGTGTATTCTCTCTCTACTAGGGTTACTGCGAGGACTTTGCGTCTAGGTTGCTTCTGGGTTGATACTTGTATTTTTCTCGCGCAGGACCTCCCTGCTGCAGCTGCTAGTGCTGTTGCTTCTGAGGTTTATATACATGTACATGTGCGCGTAAACGTGCATGTACATGTCCAGAAAAAAATTTGGGTTGTTATTTATGGTGGCGGTTCAGAATGTGGTTTGATTACCCTGGGGCCCCCTGCCCCTTTTTGGTGGTTGAGGGTATTTTGTTTTCTATTCTTGGGTGTTTAACACTAAGACAATTACTTAAAATGTATTATTCTCTGAAACAATCACATTCTCATCAAGCGAGAAGAGCAGCAGCAGGAGGAAACCGCCCCGTCCCTGTATCTCGCATTAACCTTAGTGGGGGCCAGACTCGGTTTTCCTTTATTTCTCTCTTGTTTGCATCG
>NW_013569163.1:4623-5513 GCF_000499745.2 Eimeria mitis | reverse complement strand
CCCTATGTAAGTTTCAGTTTTGTAAATTATATTGAAATATATTTAAATATAAATATCCTATTCGGCGTTGGTTTTAGGTTTTATTGCTCGCTTTGCTTGTAGCGGCGAGCCGCTGCTATGCCTCAGTACATATTTCTTCTTTCTCTACCCATCCATCCAGCAGATACTAATTTCTTTGAGTTTGTTTGTGTTTATCTTTTGAGTTTGTTTTATCCTTTTATATTTTTGTTACTTTGTTGTGTATCACTCATATTAAATATATTATTATGTATTGTTGCTGCTGGTTGCTCTGATAGTCTGTTTCAGTATGATCAGCTTTCTGCACTGTTCAGGTTCCTCTTATTTGTGTAGAGTCTTTGGCATGTGTATGTATATATCGTTGTTTTTTTTTCTGTTTTTTGTAATTAATTTTATTTATTTGAGTTGATGCTGCTGTGGTTTCAGTCCGGATGCTGGCTCTGTTTGGCTCTGCTTTCTTTTGCCGTCGAGTTGATGTAAAAGGGGCTTTAACAGCAGAAATAGCATCCAGCAGCAGCAGCAGCAGCAGCAGCAGCAACACAACTGGTAGTATAGAAAGCGGAGAAGCTGCCCCTCTTTCTTTTAATTTTTCTCTTGATGAAGAGTGGATTGTTTATTTGTTTGATTCTTTTCCTTCTCTTATATTCTGTTCTGCTGTTTCCCTCGTTATCCTCTTCTGGGCAAGGATTTACTATGCAGCGAACCTCGTCGCTTACCCGCTGTTTTCGTGAGTTGCAGTAAAGCATTTAATAAATAAATTTAATTATTTATTTATTAAATTAATCAAGCATTCATTAAAATTTAATATAAAAAGTTTTTAGTCAATCCTTTTTAACTATATGAATAGTTTACGCGCCACTGTATAACAACAA
>NW_013569163.1:3356-4523 GCF_000499745.2 Eimeria mitis | reverse complement strand
CACAGCACCCAGACCGAAATATATTAGTTTTTTCAGATGCAACTGAAACTAAGACATTTCAATCTTTAGTTTTTATTCTATCTGAGCCCTTGTTGTTTCTTTTCTCACCGCCACTATAATTTATTTTCATTTATTTCCTATAAACCCCCTATAAACCCTCATTATTTATATCCTGGCGTTAGCTGAACAGTGTTGCGTTCATCTGCAATGGAAGAAGGGATCAGTTCATGTACATGTAGAGTTTCTTCGTTTCTGCACAAATACAACTACTTTATATCTACGGCGCAAATATAATTACTTTCCTGCGTCTGTGTGTGTGCTGGTGGTGACGCGGTTTACGTTTCCTATGCATGGTGTTTCTGTATTGTATTCCGTTTGTTGTTTGTGCTTTCATTGGCATCTTTATATTTTATCTGTTTGTATGCATTTGCAGGCGGATGCACTCTGTTATATCGTTGGTTTTGTTTGCTTCCTATGGTTTTTGTATTTCTGTTGCGGTGCTCCTGCAAGCAAAGAGAGCAGCTTGTGCGTTTCTTCAAGGGCTAGAGGCGCTGCTATTCGGAGCAGAAGCTGTCGCCTTTCTCTTGTATGGAATCAAGGCAAGCCAGTAACCAGTGGCACCATATATCTAGGATTTAGGGCTAAGGGTTTATACAGGCTTCATGCACTTGGGCCTAAAGCAGAGAGGCTATATATATATATATATATATATATATATATATATATATGGAGAGAGGGAAGGAATCAACTGTGTTTATTATGTTTTTGTTGGTGTTACTCAGGTGGCGAGGAAAGTTTCTGAAAGGGGCAAATCGGCTTCAAGGAAGAGCAGTATCGTCAAAAGGGTACAAATTGTTGCATGCAAGCAGACGAGGAGTATACACCTGGATGAGCACGCATGCATGCATGCATGCGTTTGTGTGGTTATTCTTTTTTTGTTTACCTTGCTTGTACTATGCCTTGTGTTCAGGTGATATTCTTGTCTATGGTCTGCCCCGTCCTCTTCGGCTTTCGCAGCTTTATGGCCTTCAAAGGCTCAACGCCTCCGCTGCATCCGCTGCACTTAGTTGCACGAGGTGTAACTTCACCTCAGGTGATAGCGGGACAGGTGCGTGAGTACAACGCAGCGCGGGGGTGTCACCTGCTGCTGCTGCTGCTGCTGCTGCA
>NW_013569163.1:3072-3256 GCF_000499745.2 Eimeria mitis | reverse complement strand
GAAAGTTTCTGAAAGGGGCAAATCGGCTTCAAGGAAGAGCAGTATCGTCAAAAGGGTACAAATTGTTGCACGCAAGCAGACGAGGAGTATACACCTGGATGAGCACGCATGCATGCATGCATGCATGCATGCATGCATGCATGCGTTTGTGTGGTTATTCTTTTTTTGTTTACATTGCTTGTAT
>NW_013569163.1:2578-2972 GCF_000499745.2 Eimeria mitis | reverse complement strand
CCGCTGCATCCGCTGCACTTAGTTGCACGAGGTGTAACTTCACCTCAGGTGATAGCGGGACAGGTGCGTGCGTACAACGCAGCGCGGGGGTGTCGCCTGAAGCTGCTGCTGCTGCTGCTGCTGCTGCTGCTGCTGCTGCAGCTGCTCCCAGCTGTTGCACTTGAATGCTCCTGCCTGCTGCTGCTGGTTGCGCCTATCAGCTGGAGCTGCTACAGCTGTTGGTCGTCATTGCTGCTGCTAGTGCTTCTGTGTTCGTTTGCACAGTGGAGGCGGAAGTTGCGTCCACGCCATTGTTTCTGAAGGTATTTGCACTGCATTTGTTTTTTTGTTTTGTTTTTTTTTGTTTTTGTTGTTTTTTAGATATACTTCCTGACGGAGTGGGTTCCAACTCTTT
>NW_013569163.1:2271-2478 GCF_000499745.2 Eimeria mitis | reverse complement strand
TGCTGCTGCTGGTTGCGCCTATCAGCTGGAGCTGCTACAGCTGTTGGTCGTCATTGCTGCTGCTAGTGCTCCTGTGTTCGTTTGCACAGTGGAGGCGGAAGTTGCGTTCACGCCATTGTTTCTGGAGGTGCTTGCACTGCATTTGTTTTTTTGTTTTTTTTTTTGTTTTTTAGATATACTTCCTGACGGAGTGGGTTCCAACTCTTC
>NW_013569163.1:1583-2103 GCF_000499745.2 Eimeria mitis | reverse complement strand
TATATATATATATATATATATATATATATATATATATATATATATATATATATAGATGTTCTGTTTCGTCTGCCTATGGAGTGCTAGTACTATCTAGGCTTTTGCGTTTTCGGTGTCCTTCGGCCATCCATGCATTCGTACATTTCCTCATTATGCATATTCCCTGTGTTTGTTGAATTGAAAAAATCAAATGAATGCAGCGAGGCAACGATTTCTTTATTTGTTAGATGTATTGTACACAGGGCAGCTTCGACTCGGCGATCATGGCTCCTCTCATGCAGCAGAACATGTATCCCTTTACTCCTGCTCCTCCTCACCCTCATGCACAGGAAAATATCGGCCACGGCCCGGTAGGCAATATATATATATATATATATATATATATATATATATATATAATGGTGATTGTAGCTAATCATGCGTATCTGCACTGTTACAGTATATATGCGTGTATATATTTGGTGCAGAATTGGCGTTTCTTTTGCTTCGTTTTAGTTATATTTGTTTTTTTTTTAGGGAT
>NW_013569163.1:897-1483 GCF_000499745.2 Eimeria mitis | reverse complement strand
TATATATATATATATATATATATATATATATATATATATATATATATATATATATATGTATATATATATGGTGATTGTAGCTAATCATGCGTATCTGCATTGTTACAATATATATGCGTGTATATATTTGGTGCAGAATTGGCGTTTCTTTTGCTTCGTTTTAGTTATATTTGTTTTGTTCATAGGGACAGACAAACAGTCGCTCTGTTTTTGTTCTCTTTTTGCTTCGATTTCAACTCAGGCTATGCCCAGCGAAGTGTATCCTCAGTTTATGCATCCCCAGGTCCCCTACAGGGATTCGTTCTCGAGCTATGCGCCGGCGTCTTCATCAGGAGCCTGCAACAACTCACAGTACCCACAGCCAGGGCAGCGCCAGTGATTTGGCTTAATATCCATGAACAGCGGGAGCTAGTTGTTCCTTTATGGCGACAGCTTTTCAACGCTTCTGGGCCTTGTCTCTCCCCCGCTTGCCTTGCCTGAAGACCTTTGCATGGCTTGGATGTTTCCGTGCAGCTACGCTGCACGCGGTGCACTTTCTGGATTGGCTGTTGCTGCGCAGAAGAGCAGTGGATTGGGGTGTGCACCC
>NW_013569163.1:0-797 GCF_000499745.2 Eimeria mitis | reverse complement strand
CACAGCCAGGGCAGCGCCAGTGATTTGGCTTAATATCCATGAACAGCGGGAGCTAGTTGTTCCTTTATGGTGACAGCTTTTCAACGCCTCTGGGCCTTGTCTCTCTCCGCCGCTTGCCTTGCCTGAAGACCTTTGCATGGTTTGGATGTTCCCGTGCAGCTACGCTGCACGCGGTGCACTTTCTGGATTGACTGTTGCTGCGCAGAAGAGCAGTGGATTGGGGTGTGCACCTGAAGGAAGTGTCGAGTCGTTGCCGTTGAGCAACCGGTGTATGCAGTGTGTTGCTTCCTTGTGTTTAGATCCTCCGCAGTAAAGGAGGACGGCCTTCTGTAGGTAGTTGTTTCGTTCTACTGTACTGTAGTCAGTCATCAGCAAGACGAAAGTACGCTTCGTGCAAGCGGCCAAAAGGCCAACCATATACTTCTTTTTGCCCCATAAGTAACCCGCACAGTCATAGCATCATTGGCCTGCACATTTGGTACAATGTGGGGGCCCACCATATTCGTGAACAGAGAGTTTTTCTGCTGTTTAAACTCACTTACTTGAAACTGAGCTTGAAACGGTAACATCTCCACACCCAAGAGGAACCCTACTTAAAAACGACAAAAAGAAACTTAAAACATCAAGGTTCTTGGCATGCGAATAGCGAGAAAACACGAACAAGCAAGGACAGGAAACAGCAACAAACACGTCGTGTATTTGTTTCTGCTTTGCTCTGCTCTGTCACCAAAATCCTCAACAGGGGCGTGACAAGTTGTGCGGTATTCAAACAGAAAAGTAGTGAATATTAATTCACG
>NW_013569162.1:604-721 GCF_000499745.2 Eimeria mitis | reverse complement strand
TTAGGGTTTAGTGGGGAGCCCAGTAGTGTATATTTGTCTGTGTCTCAAGCCACATTCTCTCAATAAAAAACTAGGGTTTAGGGTTTTCTCTCTTTCCTCTCTCCTCTCTCCTCTCTT
>NW_013569162.1:393-504 GCF_000499745.2 Eimeria mitis | reverse complement strand
TGTATATTTGTCTGTGTCTCAAGCCACATTCTCTCAATAAAAAAACTAGGGTTTAGGGTTTTCTCTCTCTACTCTCTCCTCTCTCCTCTCTCCTCTCTTCTGTCTACTGTC
>NW_013569162.1:0-244 GCF_000499745.2 Eimeria mitis | reverse complement strand
TGGGGTTGTGTTTTCTTTGTGTTTTTGTTTCGTTTTTATATTCGTTTGTTTTCTCTTTTTCTCTTTTTTTTATTTTTTTATTTTTTTTTATTTTTTTTGTTTCTCTTCTCTGCCTAAACAAATAAATAAAATAAATATTTATTTATATTTATCTATTTATATGTACATTCATTTATATTTATATTTATATTTATATTTATATTTATATTTATTTATATTTATATTTATATTTATTTATATTTAT
>NW_013569161.1:373-722 GCF_000499745.2 Eimeria mitis | reverse complement strand
TTTTTTTTTTTTTTTTTTTTTTTTTTTTTTTTTTTTTTTTTTAATAAATAAATAAATATAATTAAAATTAACTATGGTGATGCACCGCGTGCGTGCAACCTCTTACGTACGCAGAACGCTTTCACAGCCCCTCAACAAACGCCGCGCTACTGCGGCCCTCACCCCGCTGCAGGACGGCACCGGGGTGCCACCGACACCAGACCTACACGACCCCGGTGGTAAGAAACACAGACCCATAGCATGCATGCATGCATGCATGCAGGGGTGCATGCAGGAGTGCATGCAGGAGTGCATGCAGGAGTGCATGCAGGAGTGCGTGCATGCAGGAGTGCATGCATGCATGCAGGAG
>NW_013569161.1:0-142 GCF_000499745.2 Eimeria mitis | reverse complement strand
GCATGCATGCAGGCTGGGATGGAGCCAGGGAGGAGTGCTGCTGAGGTGTACATGAGGATGCATGCAATACCCTGATTTGGTTTATATATGATGCATGCATGCATGCATGCATGCAGAGAGCTTCATGCATGCATGCATGCAT
>NW_013569160.1:452-632 GCF_000499745.2 Eimeria mitis | reverse complement strand
TTTATTTATTTATTTGTTTATTTATTTATTTGTTTATTTTTTTGTTTTATTATTATTACAATTAAAATAATAAAAAATATTAATTATAAATATAAATTTAAAAATAATTAATTTATTATTTAATTTATTTTTATTTTTATTTATTTTTTTTTCTTTTTTAGGATTTTCTGGGGGCGTCTG
>NW_013569160.1:0-387 GCF_000499745.2 Eimeria mitis | reverse complement strand
AAAAATAAAAAAAAATAAAAATAAAATAAATTTATTTTATTTAATATAATATAATATAATCAAAAATTTATTGTATTTATTTTATCTATTTATTTATTTGTGTATTTATATATTTATTTATTTATATATTTATATATTTATATATTTATATATTTATATATTTATTTATTTATTTATTTATTTATGTATTTATTAAACTATAAACTACTTCTTTTCTTTTTGTATTTTTCTATTTATTTATTTTTTCAATAAACTAAATTTATAACCGCCTAATTATTTTTATTTTAATTTAATTAATTAATATATTTACTAATCAATTAACAAATATATTTATTTATTTATTTATTTATTTATTTATTTATTTATTTATTTATTTTTTTTTTTTTT
>NW_013569159.1:581-722 GCF_000499745.2 Eimeria mitis | reverse complement strand
AAAAAAAAAAAAAAAAAAAAAAAAAAAAAAAAAAAGGGTTTAGGGTTTAGGGTTTAGGGTTTAGGGTTTACGACGAGGGGGGTTTGTTTAGCTATAGAGAAGAACTCTTTTTCTTCATATATTTCATTTATATTTCCGTGT
>NW_013569159.1:0-481 GCF_000499745.2 Eimeria mitis | reverse complement strand
AAAAAAAAAAAAAAAAAAAAAAAAAAAGGGTTTAGGGTTTAGGGTTTAGGGTTTAGGGTTTAGGGTTTACGACGAGGGGGGTTTGTTTGGCTATAGAGAAGAACTCTTTTTCTTCATATATTTCATTTATATTTCCGTGGCCCTGCTGCAGCAGCAGCTGCTGCTGCTGCAGCTGTTTTTTTCTTTGTTGTCTTAGCCTTTCTAGTTCTTCATCTGGGTCTTCTTCTCCCTTTTGCTGCTGATGTTTATATTCTCCCCCTTGCTGCTGCTTCTGCTGCTGCTGCTGCTGCTGCTGCTGCTGCTGCTGCTGCTGCAGCGCAGCATCTATTGCTGCTTCTTTCTCCTGCAGCGCCCGCAGCACTTGCTGCTCAACTTTCTTCTCTATAAGAGAAGCACCACCTTTCTCCATTGCCCCTAAACCCTAAACCCTAAACCCTAAACCCTAAACCCTAAACCCTAAACCCTAAACCCTAGACCCTAG
>NW_013569158.1:533-632 GCF_000499745.2 Eimeria mitis | reverse complement strand
GCATCTTCAAGGATCGTGGGTTTGTGCAGTTTGTCTGCGCGCGCCTGCTGCCGCAGTGTGGCGATGGCCTCTCTGGCGTCACTGTCGCGTGCTGCGTCC
>NW_013569158.1:0-282 GCF_000499745.2 Eimeria mitis | reverse complement strand
GTTGCGCAGTGTATCTGCAGCGCAATAGTTGTAAGGAGGCAGCAGCGACTCGGCGATGGTTTGTGTCAAATGTTTGGTAGCATTGACGATCCAGCCGTTCATGTAAGGCGCTGTGTATCCTGTGGATGATAGCAATAGCAAAGGACAAGCGGCGGCCGGAGGCATAGCTAATACATGTTGTGCCGGGACCCATCAGGCTTGCAGAGAATTCGGAGACGCACCTAGCGCACTGTGTAGCTGTTGTGTAAAGCGGAATGTGGTGCCCATAGGCCAGGCTGGAAC
>NW_013569157.1:12112-12396 GCF_000499745.2 Eimeria mitis | reverse complement strand
TGCTGCTGCTGCTGCTGCTGCTGCTGCTGCTGCTTGACAGTAACAGCAATAAACCCTTCAGCTCATAAAGTATAAGGAAGGATTGAATCGATGTGTATATACAAATGCTGCAGTTGCTGCTGCTGCTGCTGCTGCTGCTGGAGGCGTTGGGGGGCAGCAGCAACAGCAGCAGCAGCAGCAGCAGCAGCAGCAGCAGCAGCAGCAGCAGCCCCGATGAAGGTCTTGTGCAAGAGCTGCTGCCTGTGTTGACGCAGCAGGTGTAGAGAAGAAAAAAGAAAAATAAA
>NW_013569157.1:11267-12012 GCF_000499745.2 Eimeria mitis | reverse complement strand
GTTGCTGCGGGGTCAATACAGAGGCAGGCAGAAGGCAAGGGGCGCTGGCGACACACATAGCAGCAGCAGCCCCGATGAAGGTCTTGTGCAAGAGCTGCTGCCTGTGTTGACGCAGCAGGTGTAGAGGAGAAAAAAGAAAAATAATTTTATATTTTATATAAAAAACTTTATTTAATATTTTATTTGTTGGTGCTGTTGTGATTGCTGCTGCTGTTGCTGCTGCAGCTGCTGCTGCTGCAACTGCTGCTGCAACTCCTGCTACTGTTGCCGTCTGCTTGCGGGGTTCTGCTGCTGCAGCTGCTGCAGCAGTTTTCTTTTTATTTATTTTTATTTATTTTATTTAATAAAATAAATTAAAAAACAAAAAAAATGAGTCACATGCTGGTGAGCTTCTCGGGTGTACATACACCCCAACACGGGGCCCTACACCACCCCCCTCCCGCAGCACCTTTCTCTGTCTCCTTTTCTTGTCTCCTCTCTCCTGCTGCTGCTGCTGCTGCTGCTGCTGCTGCTGTTGCTGCTGCAGTGAAGCAGATCACACCGCATCTGCTGCTGTTGCTGCTGCTGCTGCTTTTGCTGCTGCACCACAGCTCTATGTGGGGTCGAACGACTCCCGCAGCAGCAGCAGCAGCACATGCATGCATATAAGCAGCAGCACTACGTCGATCTGCTGCAGCCTCCACCGCTCAACTCCTGCGTTTCCTTCTGCCCCTTCTGCTGCTGCTGCTGCTGCTCCTCCTCCTCC
>NW_013569157.1:10791-11012 GCF_000499745.2 Eimeria mitis | reverse complement strand
TGCTGCTGCTGCTGCTGCTGCTGTGTTTGCTGCTGCAGCACCCACCCATCATCCTCCTTAAGGAGGGGGCGGATACCTCCCAAGGAAGGCCGCAGATAATCAGCAACATAAACGCATGCAGAGTTGTTGTAGATATCGTTCAGTCTACTCTAGGTTTGTTTTTTACTTTTTTATTTATTTATTTTATTTATTTATTTATTTTATTTGTCTCCTTTCTTCTT
>NW_013569157.1:9189-9569 GCF_000499745.2 Eimeria mitis | reverse complement strand
CTTTTTTTTTTTTTTTTTCTATCGCATGCAGAGTTGTTGTAGATATTGTTCAGTCTACTCTAGGTTTGTTTTCTGTCTCCTTTATTTATTTATTTATTTATTTGTCTCCTTTCTTATTCTTTTGTCTCTTCTTTTGTCCCTTGTCTTGTTTATTTTGTCTCCTTTGTTTTGTCTCCTTTGTTTTGTCTTTTTTTCTTTTTTCTGTCTCTTTTTCTTTTTTCTTTTGTCTCCTTTTCTTTATTCTGTCTCTTGTTTTTTTTTTGGTTTTCTTTTTTTTTGTCTCTCTGTTTCTTTTTTGTCTCCTTTCTTTTGTCTCCTTTTTTTTTCTGTCTCCTTTCTTTTTTTCTTTTTATTTTTTCTGTCTCCTTTCCTTTATCTTT
>NW_013569157.1:7636-7726 GCF_000499745.2 Eimeria mitis | reverse complement strand
TATATATATATATATATATATATATATATATATATATATATATATATATATATATATGTTTATATATATGTATATGTTTATATATATGTT
>NW_013569157.1:7251-7536 GCF_000499745.2 Eimeria mitis | reverse complement strand
ATATATATATATATATATATATATATATATATATATATATATATATATATATATATATGTTTATGTATATGTTTATGTATATGTTTATATATATGTTTATGTATATATACATATATATATATGTGTTTCTTTTTGTGTATTTGAGTTTCTGCTGTTGTCCCTGGAGTGTCTGTCTCCTTTTGTCTCCTTTTGTCTCCTTTTGTTTCCTCCTGTCTCCTTCTGTCTCCTTTTATTTTCTTTTGTCTCCTCCTTTACCTTTTTTTTTCTTCTGTTGTCTCCTCCTGT
>NW_013569157.1:6782-7151 GCF_000499745.2 Eimeria mitis | reverse complement strand
TATATATATATATATATATATATATATATATATGTATGTCTTTTTGTGTATTTGAGTCTCTGCTGTTGTCCCTGGAGTGTCTGTCTCCTTTTGTCTCCTTCTGTCTCCTTTTGTCTCCTTTTGTCTCCTCCCGTCTCCTTTTATTTTCTTTTGTCTCCTCCTTTACCTTTTTTTTCTTCTGTTGTCTCCTCCTGTCTCCTTGTATCTCCTTTTATCTCCTTTTATTTATTTTATTTTATTTTATTTTTTTTTTTTTCTGTTGTCTCTTTTTGTCTCCTTTTTGTTTCTGTAGGCCATGCGGCGCATCGATGAAATTAAAGTCTCCTTGGCCGATCAGCCTCCAGAGTAAGAACAAGTTCAAACCCCATA
>NW_013569157.1:6539-6682 GCF_000499745.2 Eimeria mitis | reverse complement strand
AGTCTCCTTGGCCGATCAGCCTCCAGAGTAAGAACAAGTTCAAACCCCATAGCTAGCTAGCTGGCTAGCTAGCTAGCTAGCTAGCTAGCTAGCTGGCCAGCTAGCTAGCTGGCTATCTAGCTAGCTGGCTAGCTAGCTAGCTG
>NW_013569157.1:6243-6474 GCF_000499745.2 Eimeria mitis | reverse complement strand
AATTAAAGTCTCCTTGGCCGATCAGCCTCCAGAGTAAGAACAAGTTCAAACCCCATAGCTAGCTAGCTGGGGTGTTGTCTCCGCGTGAATCGCTGTATATGTCGCGAGTAGCCCGTTAGCTTTCCGTCTATCCATATCTAGCTAGCTAGCTAGCTAGCTAGCTACCTCTGTATATACATCTCTATTTCCCTAGCTAGCTAGCTAGCTAGCTAGCTGTGTTTGGCTAGCTGC
>NW_013569157.1:5374-6143 GCF_000499745.2 Eimeria mitis | reverse complement strand
GAAATTAAAGTCTCCTTGGCCGATCAGCCTCCAGAGTAAGAACAAGTTCAAACCCCATAGCTAGCTAGCTAGCTAGCTAGCTAGCTAGCTGACTGGCTAGCTAGCTGGCTAGCTAGCTGGCTAGCTGGCTAGCTAGCTGGGGTGTTGTCTCCGCGTGAATCGCTGTATATGTCGCGAGTAGCCCGTTAGCTTTCCGTCTATCCATATCTAGCTAGCTAGCTAGCTAGCTCTGTATATACATATCTATTTCTCTAGCTAGCTAGCTAGCTAGCTAGCTGTGTTTGGCTAGCTGTGGGGTGTGCAGGGAGCGGCGGTCTCTGTTGATGCGGTGCGCGGAGACGTCGCTGAACTCGAAACTTCTCTCTGCTCACAAAACTTTCTTCGCAGAGGCAAGCTGCTGCTGCTGCTGCAGCTGTTGCTGCTGCTGCTGCTGCTGTTGCTGCTGCTGCTGCTGTTGCTGCTGTTGCTGTTGCTGCTGTTGTTGGTGTTGTTGTTGCTGCTGGTGTTGGTGTTGCTGCCGCTGCTGTTGTTCTTGGTGGTTCTGTTTCTGTTTGTCTTCCTCCGTCTGTGTGTGTGGGGTGTTGTGCATCTGTCTATTGTGTTGTTGTTTGTCTCCTTTTCTCTCTGGGGATCGTCCCCTTTCTCCTGTGGGGATCGTCTCCTTTCTGCTGTGGGGATCGTCTCTTTGGTGTTGTGGGGATCGTGTCCTGTCTTTTTATAATCCCTTGTGTATGTGTTATATATAATATATATATATACATATATATAC
>NW_013569157.1:4422-4666 GCF_000499745.2 Eimeria mitis | reverse complement strand
TTTTTTTTTTTTTTTTTTAAATAAATAAATATAGATGGTGGTATCAGCTGTCTCTCTTCTGGATGAGTCTTTGGACATATCATCTATCGGCATAAAAAAGGAGACAGGTGGTAGCTACGGAGACAGCCGGGTGGTGTGTGGGGTCGCGTTTAAAAAAACTTTTTCTTATGCTGGCTTCGAGCAACAACCCAAAAAAATAATAAACCCAAAAATCCTTTTACTTAATTTAGAGCTTGAACTCAAA
>NW_013569157.1:3475-4181 GCF_000499745.2 Eimeria mitis | reverse complement strand
TCTTTTCTTTTTTTGTCTCTTTTGTCTCTTCTGCTGCTTGTCTCCTCCTTTTTTTGTTTTATTTTTATTTATTTCTTCTGTCTCCTCTCTCTTTATTGTATATTGTTTTTGTTTGTTTGTGTGCGTCTCCATATTCTTTTTCTTTCTGTCTCTTCTTTCTGTTTAATTATTTTTCTTTTTTGTTTTTTTTTTATTGGATAATCTATCACAATTCCTTTCTGTCTCCTTTTCTGTCTCCTCCTCTCTGTATAATATTTTATTTTATTTATTTTATTATATTTATTTTATTATATTACATAAAAAATGTATTAACTCCTAAAACAAACAAACAAACAAACAAACAACAACACTGGTATCTATCTCCCCATTAATTAATTAATTAATTAATTTATATTTATTTATTCATTTATTTATTTATTTTTTATTTATTCTTTTTTTTTATTTATTTTATAGGATTATCAGTCTATTGTAGATGCTATTTAATTTATATTTATTTTATTTATTTTATTTTTTATTATTATTATTACTATTTTTTCTTTTTTGTTTTTTTATGGGACTATCAATCTATTGTCGATGCAGAGTGGAATATAATCTATATTTATTTATGTATTTATTTATTATTATTTTTTTTTTTATTTTATTTATTTTTTTTCTTTTTTTATAGGACTATCAATCTATTCTAGATGCAGAGTGCAATATAATCTAT
>NW_013569157.1:3124-3375 GCF_000499745.2 Eimeria mitis | reverse complement strand
TTTTTTTTATAAATAAATAAATATAGATGGTGGTATCAGCTGTCTCTCTTCTGGATGAGTCTTTGGACATATCATCGATCGGCATAAAAAAGGAGACAGGTGGTAGCTACGGAGACAGCCGGGTGGTGTGTGGGGTCGCGTTTAAGAAAACTTTTTCTTATGCTGGCTTCGAGCAACAACCCAAAAAAATAATAAACCCGAAAATCCTTTTACTTAATTTAGAGCTTGAGCTCAAAGCGGAGAAAGAAAAC
>NW_013569157.1:1629-1941 GCF_000499745.2 Eimeria mitis | reverse complement strand
TTTTTTTTTTTTTTTTTTTTTTTTTTTTTTTTTTTTTTTTTTTTTTTTTTTTTTTTTTTTCGTCTCCTTTCTTTCTGCTCCAAGCTACCCATAGGTAAGTTTTTTATTTTATTTTATTTTATTTTTTGTTTTGTTTTTTTGGTCTCATTGTCTCCTTTCTTCTCCAAGCTACCCATAGATAATCTTTTTTTTCTTCTTTTTTTTATTTTTTCTTTTTTATTTTTTTTTTGTGTTTTTGTCTCCTTTCTTTCTTCTCCAAGCTACCCATCGGTACTTTTTCTTTTTAATGTTTTTTAACTTTTTCTTTTTTTT
>NW_013569157.1:1297-1529 GCF_000499745.2 Eimeria mitis | reverse complement strand
TTTTTTTTTTTTTTTTCTCCTTTCTTTCCTCTCCAAGCTACCCATCGGTAGTTTTTTTCTTTTTTTTTTTTTTCTTTTTTTTATTTTTATTTTTTATTTTTTTATTTTTTTTGTGTTTGTCTCCTTTGTTCTTCAAGCTGCCCATCGTTACTTTTTCCTTTCTTTTTTAATTTTATCTCTTTAATGTCCATAAACATAAACATAAAAATAAAAATAAAAAATAAAATAAAAT
>NW_013569155.1:372-722 GCF_000499745.2 Eimeria mitis | reverse complement strand
AAAAAAAAAAAAAAAAAAAAAAAAAAAAAAAAAAAAAAAAAAAATAAAATACCTGTTGTATGTAGCTATTGAGTTTAATATAAACATCTTGGGGCTGCATGCGTAGATGTGTAAAAAGTTTATCTATTTTTGTAAAAACTAAAAGCGGAGATATTTTTTCTTTGATTGCTGCAGCAAGAGCAGCAAGGGTTTGCGGATATAAACCCTCAACAGCATCCACCAGCAACAAACAACCGTCACACAAACGAGCGCTAGAAACCACCTAAATACACAAATAAATTTATTTATTTATTTCTTTATTTTTTTATTTTTTTTGTTTTTGTTTTTTTGCGTTTTTGGGTTTTTTTGGG
>NW_013569155.1:0-272 GCF_000499745.2 Eimeria mitis | reverse complement strand
CAGCAAGAGCAGCAAGGGTTTGCGGATATAAACCCTCAACAGCATCCACCAGCAACAAACAACCGTCACATAAACGAGCGCTAGAAACCACCTAAATACACAAATAAATAAATAAATAAATAAATTTATTTGTTTATTTATTTATTTTTTATTTGTTTATTTTTTTAGTTTTTGTTTTTTTGCGTTTTTGGGTTTTTTTGGTTGGAAAAAAAAGATGAAAAAACGATGAAGCGGCGGCGTTTTTTTAGGGTTTAGGGTTTAGGGTTTATATA
>NW_013569154.1:526-633 GCF_000499745.2 Eimeria mitis | reverse complement strand
CTGGTGGAAGCAACTGAGCTCGTCTCCACCGTTGGATATCGTGCCACAGTGCTCACTACTCTTTGTTGGACGTCCTGTTCATCCGCGTTCGCCGAGGAGCCGACCAA
>NW_013569154.1:0-222 GCF_000499745.2 Eimeria mitis | reverse complement strand
CAGACGCCCATGACTCACTAAGCCGCGGAATCTTAGGTGGAGGCGGGTGAAGGTCACCTTCCCGCTTCTGCACGGCAATAACCCGCATCTGTTCAAAAGTGGATGCAGACTGATACAGCATGGCGAGGAGCTTAGCCTTCCCCTCGCCCGCCTCGTCACTAGCTGGTGAAGCAGCTGGCCGAAGGCCAAGCTCCTCCTCCAAATCCAGGCATTGCTCTATAA
>NW_013569153.1:11007-11767 GCF_000499745.2 Eimeria mitis | reverse complement strand
TATATATATATATATATATATATTTTTGTCTCTTTTTCTCTGTGTGTATACAAGCTGCTAACGCACGGCTAGAAGCCTATTGCTGTACCCTATATATGTGGGGGCCCCTGGGGGCCCCCTAGGGGGCCCCCTGGGGGGCCCCCCAGGGGCAGGGGGGCCCCCCAGTCTCCATACTCTATCGAAGCAGCAAGCAGCATCTGCTGCAGCAAACAACTCATGCAGCAGCTCGCATGCAGCAGCAGAATGTAAGAAGCAGCGGGGGGCCCCCCGCTGCCCCTCTTGCTGCTGTCTCCGTCGGGCTCGCCAGGTGCTGTAACTCTCATCTACAAATAACACACGAACTCCTGCTGCTGCTGCTGCTGCTGCTCCTGCTGCTGCTGGTGATGCTGCTGGTGATGCTGGTGATGCTGGTGATGCTGCTGGTGATGCTGGTGATGCTCCTGTTGCTGCTGCTGGTGATGCTGGTGATGGTCCTGCTGCTGCTGGTGATGCTGCTGCTGCTGCTGCTGCTGCTGCTGCTGCGCGTTGCAGCTTACACGCCAAAGAGAGGTGGCGCTGCACTCGGGGGGTCTTGAAGCTGCGTAAATACAAACGCAGCAGCAGCAGCAGGAACAGCAGCAGCAGCATGAGCAGCAGCAGCAGCATGAGCAGCAGCAGCAGCAGCAGCAGCAGCAAAAGAACCACAGTAGAAGAATCAGCAACAGCTGCCGCAACAGCTGTAGCGACAGCTGCAGCAGCAACTGCAGCAGCATTAGCAGCA
>NW_013569153.1:10709-10907 GCF_000499745.2 Eimeria mitis | reverse complement strand
AGCAGCATTAGCAGCAGCTGCTGCAGCACCTGCAGCAGCAGCAACTGCAGCAGCAACTACAGCAGCAGCAACTGCAGCAGCAGCAACTGCAGCAGCAACAAAATGAGACGCACCGTAAGTGGGTGGGGAGAGAGGGGTTGAGGGGGAGCCCCAGAAGCAGGATGTTTGTTGGTTGCTGCAGCAGCTGCTGCAGTTGCT
>NW_013569153.1:7734-10609 GCF_000499745.2 Eimeria mitis | reverse complement strand
AGCAGCATTAGCAGCAGCTGCTGCAGCACCTGCAGCAGCAGCAACTGCAGCAGCAACTACAGCAGCAGCAGCTGCAGCAGCGAAGCAAAACCCCCTTCATGCGTCAGCACCCTCAGCGGGGAGACAGAAAACAAGCCCGAGAAGTCTGAGTCTAAGAGGAGAGATTCTTGTGCTGCTGCAGCTGCCTGCTGCTGCTGCTGCTGCTGCTGCTGCTGCTGCTCCCCTGTGTCTGCATGCATGCCGCCGCACAGCAGCAGCAACGCCTGTCTTCCTGCTGCCCACATCAACAGACACAATCGAGCTGCACTGCAGCAGCAAACCACGAACTTCTCTGCTGCTCAGCGCATGCAACTGCTGCTGCTGCTGCTGCTGCTGCTGCTGCTGTTGCTGCTGCTGCTGCTGCTGCTGCTGCTGGGCGGGATTCCTTGCATGCTTAGTCTCGCGGCGAGGACGGTGAAACGCACCCTGGAACTCTTCATGCTGCTGCTGCTGCTGCTGCTGTTGCTGTTGCTGCTGAGTTGCGCCTGCAGGGTTAAACCACTCCACTGGCGGGGCACCCCATGGGCTGCGTGCGGCGCAGGCAGTCACAGCTGTTGCTGCTGCTGCTGCTGTTTGTGCTGCTACTGCTGCTGCTGCTGTTTGTGCTGCTGCTGCAGCTGCTGCTGCATCTATGGGAGAAGATAAGCGAAAGCCGCAGCAGCAGCAGCAGCAGCAAATTAAAATAGATGTGAGCAGAAACCACCACAGGCAGCAGACACGCATTGGGGGGCAGGCATCATTGGGCTGTACAGGCACATGCTCGATGCAGTGTGTTGCTGCTGGTGCTGGTGCTGCTGCTGCTGCTGCTGCTGCTGCTGCTGGTGTTGGTGTCTGAGAATGCAGAGCTGTTCTGCTGCGGTTGCTGTTGCTGTTGCTGCTGCTACTGCAGCTGCAGTAGCTGCTGCAACTGTTGCTGCAGCTGTTGCTGCAGCTCTTGCTGCTGCTGCTGCTGCTGCTGCTGCTGCTGCTGCTGCTGCTGCTGCTCGCCAGTGGCCCCAGTTAGTGCCGCCGGGTTAAATCTTCTCCTCCTTTAAAATATTTCAAAGAAAATAAAAAATTAAATTTAAATATTTTGCTGCTGAGTTCAGACATTTGATCTGGGCCGCTGCAGCGAGCTGCAGCAGCAGCAGCAGCAGCAGCAGCAGCAGCAGCAGCTGAACTGCAGCAGCAGCTCAACGTTTTGCTGCAGCAGAGTTAAATGGAGTTTTTTATTAAAAATTAATTTAAAAAAGAAAAATATATATATATAAATATAAGAGAATAAACTACACCTGCTGCTGCAGCAGCAACTAAGGTCTGGGGGGCCCCCCTGCCTCGATCGCTGCTGGCTGCTGCGGCTCCTCTTGGGGGCCCCCCCGCCCCTACACTTTCTTTTGTTTTTTTGTTTTATTTTATTTGTTTAAATAATTTAATTTATAACATTTCGGGTGTACATACACCGCAGCAGCAACACGGGTTGCGTCACACAGAGAAGGAGAGACCCTGTCTCTTAGGGGGCCCCAAGCAGCAGCAGCAGCAGCAGCAGCAGCAGCTGGGGGCCCCCTAGGGGCCCTTCTCTGTATTTCTTCTGTCTCCTCTTTTATATGGGGGTAGCTAGCTGCTGTATCTGTTCTTAAGGCATTATAACTGTGCTGCAGCAGCAGTCAACAGCAGCAGCAGCAACAGCAGCAGCAGCAGCAGCAGCAGCAGCAGCCGCAGCAGCAAGAGGGTCCTGCACACCAGAATGAGCAGCAACTGCTGCAGCAGCAGCAGCTGACCTTCAGCAGCAGAAGCTTCAAGGTAAACAAACGCAGAGAAGGGCAGTGGGGGGCCCCTGCTGCTGCCTGCCTGGGGGCCCCCCTTCTTCTCTCTTACACTCATCTGGGGCCCCCGTAGCTGCTGCAGTCAATCGGAACACCTCACACCTCTCTCTCTTTCTTTTTTTTTTTCTCTCTCTCTCTTTCCCTCTCTTTCTCTCTCTTTCTCTCTTTCTTTCTTTCTCTTTCTCTCTCTCTCTGTTTCTCTCTCTTTCTCTTTCTCTCTGTTTCTCTCTCTTTCTCTTTCTCTTTCTTTCTCTTTCTCTCTCTTTCTTTCTTTCTCTCTTTCTTTCTCTCTTTCTTCATTTCTTCAGCTCGCATGCAGCCGAAGCCAAACGCAGCTCCCTCGGGGGCCCCCCCCATATCAGGTCATAAACCTTCGGGGGACCCGGGGGACCCGGGGGCCCCCGCAGAGACCCCTCTGGGGGCCCCTCAAGAGGCCCCCCTTGGGGCCCCCCAGGGGGCCCCTACAGAGGCCCCTGAGGGGGCCCCCGTGGGGCCCCCTCAGGCAGCCCCTGGGGGCCCCCCGTACACCGAGGGCCCCGTAGAAGCCCCTATGGGGGCCCCCCTGGGGGCCCCTACGGGGGACCCTATGGGGGACCCTATGGGGGCCCCCCTGGGGGCCCCTACGGGGGACCCTATGGGGGCCCCTACGGGGGCCCCTACGGGGGACCCTATGGGGGCCCCTACGGGGGACCCCCAGGGGGCCCCTATGGGGGCCCCTATGGGGGCCCCCCTGGGGGCCCCCTTGCCTCGTTTGGTGGTGCGTCCGCGGTGTCGTGGTGAGCTGCTGTACCCTTTTGGCCGTTCTCGCAAAGTGAAGGAATATTTATTTCTGAAAGGAATTCAAAAAGAAAGAAAAACAGCAGCAGATATACAGAGGGGGGCCCTTGTTGAGCCTCAGTCTGAGGGTATGGGGGCCCCTTGGGGGGCCCCCATGGGGGCCCCCATGGGGGCCCCAAAGGATTCTACAGGGGGCCCCCATGAGGGTTCAGATAATATGAAAGAGCAGAGAGAGACAGGAAACGATAGAGCTGCAT
>NW_013569153.1:3835-7318 GCF_000499745.2 Eimeria mitis | reverse complement strand
CCCATGAGGGTTCAGATAATATGAAAGAGCAGAGAGAGACAGGAAACGATAGAGCTGCATGCAGCAGCAGTGACGCTCCTGCTGCTGCTGCTGCTGCTGCTGCTGCTGCTGCTGCGCCTGCAGCTGTAATGCGAGCACCTGCAGCACCAGCACCAGCAGGAGCAACAGCAGCAGCAGCAGCAGCAGCAGCAGCAACAGCAGCAGCAACATCTCGCCGTATGGCCCTTTCAGAGGCAGCAGCAGCATTGGGGAGGTGGCTACCCTTTCGCAGCAGTACTCGGATGCAGCAGCAGCAGCAGCAGCCGCAGCAGCAGCAGCAGCAGCAGCAGCAACAGCTGCTGCTGCATTCGACACGAACCCAAAGAGTAAACCAGCTGGATGCGTTACGAGTGAACAATGAGATTGTGCTGCTGCTGCAGGACCTGCTGCTGCAGTGTACACGGGTTGCTGCTCCTTGGCTGCAGCAGCAGCAGCAAGAGCTGCAGCTGCTGCTGCATCTGTTTATTTGGGGTGTATCTACAGCTCGGAATAAACCCACACCAGGAGACTTACTACAGAATATAAAATACTATGGGGGGGAGCAGCTGCAGCAGCAGGAGCTGCAGCAGCAGCAGCTGCTGCTGCAGCAGATGCAGCAAGACCCTAAATCTACGCCTGCTGCAGTGCAGCAGCAGCAGCGTGTGTTGCTGCACCTGATGATGAAGCAGCAGCACTCGCTGCTGCAGCAGCAGCCACTACCCTGGAAACATAAACTAGGGTTGCTGCTGCTGCATGTGCTGCTGCCGTATATATATCAGCTGCTGCGGCAGCAGCTACACAGCAGGTGGCAGCAGCAGCAAGCAGCAATACAGCAGCGCATCAGACGCTACAACGTTGCTCAAGCCCTTCGCCGGCAGCGTGCGCAGCAGCAGCAGCAGCAGCAGCAGCAACAGCAGCAGCAGCAGCAGCAACAGCAGCAGCAGCAGCAGCAACAGCAGCAGCAGCAGCAGCAGCAGCAGCTTGGAGAGCATGCAACGGAGCAAGGTCAGAGGGAGCTCAACCAGCAGCAGCAGCAGCAGCAGCAGCAGCAGCAGAAGCTGCGTGTACTAGAGGCTGCTGCAGCAGAGAGTGTGGGGCGTTTGAGTGGGTATGAGTATACGTTGGAGTGTATATACAGGTTGTTTATGTTAACTGATGTTTTGCTTTCTATATTTAATTTATTTTATTTTTTTTATTTTCTTTATAAAGGTAAATATCGTAGTATAGGGGACTGGCTGCTGGGGCTACAGATGCAGCATATATATCCTTCTCTGCGTCGTTCTCTTTCTTTTGAGCTGCTGCAGCAGCAGCTGTACTGGTTGAGTGTTTCTCAGGTGCTGCTGCTGCTGCTGCCGCACATTGACTTGCTGCTGCTGCGCCGCCTGCTGCAGCTGCGGCTGCTCGCGCCTGCTCGTCGTGTTGCTGCTGCGTCTATACAGCAGTTCAAGTTGCTGCTGCGAAAGCAGCAGCAGCAGCAAGAGCAGCAGCAGAAAGGGCAGCAGCAGCAGCAGAATGAGAGTGAAACGGAGGATAAGGGACTTGCTGCTGCTGCTGCTGCTGCTGCTGCTGCTGGCCTGCTGCTGCTGCGCAGCACCAAGCAGCAAGCAGAGAAACTCCTCCAAAACGTGGGGCTGATGCCGCACCCTCTGGCGATAGAAACGCAGCAGCAGCAGCAGCAGCAGCAGCAGCAACAGCAGCAGCAGCAGCAGCAGCAGCAGCAGCAAGGAGTGGAGTCGTCAGACAGGAAACTGATGCTCGAGGCAAGCAGCTGAGCTGTAATATATTTTTTATATAATAAAATAAAATAAAATAAAATAAAATAAAATAAAATAAAATAAAATATTTATTTATATATTATTATAATAAATAATAATTAAATATATTATTTTTTTATAATAAAATAAAATAATATATTTAATTATATATATATTATAATATATAATATTTTCTTTTTTTTTTCTTTTTTTTTGTTATTTGTTTCTTTTCTTTCTCTGTCTTTGTTTTTTTTTCTCTGTCTCTCAATGCGTATTTGTCTCTTCTCTCTGTCTCCTCTTTCTCTCTCTCTTTATCTCTCTATCTCTTTCTCTCTTTCTCTCTTTCTTTCTCTTTCTCTTTTTCTTTTCTTTGTTTGTGTTTTGTCTTTGTTTTTATTTTTGTTTGTCTTTTTGTTTTTCTCTCTGCTTCCTCTTCTTGCTGCTGTATTCTGCTGCTCTGGGGTTATGATGCGGCCTCTTCTTTCTTGTTCTGCTGCTGCTGTTGCTGTTGCTGCTGCTGCTGTTGCTGCTGCTGCTGCTGCTGCTGCTGCTGCTGCTGCTGTTGCTGCTGCTGTTGCTGCTGCTGCTGCTGCCTCTTCTTTTGTTTCGCAGTCTTCAATGAAGCTATCAGAAACATCAGCAGCAACACCAACAGCAGCAGAAACACCAGCAGCAGCAGCAGCAGCAGCAGCAGCAGCAGCAGAGCTGTCTCCTACAGGATCATCCCTATCTCCTCTTGCTCTCTCCCGCACAACCCACGACACCCCCAACCAGCAGCAGCAGCAGCAGCAGCAGCAGCAGCAGCAGCAGCAGGAGCAGGAGCAGCAGCAAGTATGTGTATTCTGCAGCAAGGAGCCTCTGCTGCCCTTCTGCAGCAGCAGCTGCCCCCACATATTTTGTTACTGGTGTGTTGCTTCTCACCCTCAATACCAACAGGGGCCCCGGGGGCCCCTCCGGGGGCCCCCCGATGCAGACAGAGAAGAACAGCTACGCTGCCCCAGCTGCGCTGCAGCTATTGGAAAGCTTGTGTGGGGGCGGTAATGCAGCAGCAGCAGCAGCAGCAGCAGCAACAGCAACAGCAGCAGCAGCAGCAACGGCAGCAGCAGGAGCGGCAACAGCAGCAGGAGCAGCAACAGCTGCAGGGGCAGCCACAGCAGCAGTAGCTGCTGCAGCAACAGCAGCAGCAACAGTACTAGTAGCAGCAGCAACAGCAGCAGCACTAGTAGGAGTAGCAGCGGCAGCAGCAGCACGAGTAGCAGCAACAGTAGCAACAGCAGCAATTGAAGCGAGGGAACTAAGAGACGTTCTCTCTCTTTTTTTCTTTCTTTCTCTGTCTATCTCTTTCTCTTTCTGTCTCTTTCTCTTTATCTCTCTCTCTCTTTCTCTGTCTCTCTCTCTCTTTCTCTGTCTATCTCTTTCTTTCTTTCTCTCTTTCTCTCTCTCTTTCTCTTTTTCTCTGTCTTTTTCTCTCTTTCTCTGTCTATCTCTTTCTCTTTTTCTCTTTTTCTTTCTTTCTTTCTCTTTCTCTCTATCTCTAGAGTGTGTGTGTTGTAGTGTCTATACAGTTGGTTATTATAATAAAGATTTGTTTATGGTATTTGCTGCTTTTCTGCTGCAGCAGCAATCCAAACAAATAAAAAAAAGAAATAACATTATACACAAAACAGAGGGGGTGGGGTTTTTCTTTGGGGTGTATACGCAGCTGTCTCCT
>NW_013569153.1:3297-3735 GCF_000499745.2 Eimeria mitis | reverse complement strand
TATATATATATATATATATATATATATATATATATATATATATATATATATATATATATAGGAGACAAAAAAAAAGACAAAGACACACACAAAAAGACAAAGACAGCCGTGTCTTTGTGTGTTTTGTGGGGTGCTTTATTATAACCCCAAATAACAACAACCCCACCCCTTCTCTCTCCCGTATATCAAACCTATAAAAATAAAATTTATGTTTTTTATATTTATATTTATATTTTTATTTATATTTATATTTATATTTATATTTATATTTTTATTTTTATTTATTTATTGCTGCCCCTGGTGCATCCTTTGCTGCTGCTTGGCGAACCATAGAAGATTGATATCTGTCTGCAGCAACACAAAAAGATACACAAAAAACACAAGAGATACAAATTCTGCTGCTGCTGCTGCTGCTCCTGCTGCTGCTCCTGCTGCTGC
>NW_013569153.1:2356-3197 GCF_000499745.2 Eimeria mitis | reverse complement strand
CTGCTCCTGCTGCTGCTCCTGCTGCTGCTGCTGCTGCTGCTGCTGCTGCTGCTGCTGCTGCTGCTGCTGTTAGAGTTGCATTGCCTCTATCAGACGCCAGCAGCCGCATATTACATGCAGCGAGCTAAAGCAGCAGAAGCAGCAACAGTAGCAGCAACAGCAGCAGCTACATCGGCAGCAACAACAGCAGCAACGGCAGCAGAAACATCAGCAGCAACAACAGCAGCATCAGCAGCAGAAACACTGACAGCACCAGCAACAATAGACAGAAAAACAAAAGGAGTAGGAGACGCCTTGCTGTTGTGTTCGTTTTTTTCCGTGTTGTTTTTTTATAAGCAACGCAGCAGCAGCAGCAGCAGCAGCAACAGCAGCAGCAGCAGCAGCTAGGTTGTGGTGCTGCAGCAGCACAGCTCACCTCTTCTGTATTGGAGTGTTCCGAGTGTAGCGAGGATCTCCCTGAGGGTGGCATAAGAAAGTGTGTTGGTGTCTGTGTCACCCTGGACGCACCACCAGCAGCAGCAGCAGCAGCAGCAGCTGCTGCTGCTGCTGCTGCTGCTGCTGCTGCTGGGTCTCCTGTCTGGCCCCCCTGCGACGACCTGCTGCTCGTAGAACCCATAGATACGCGGCTCAGGGGGGCCCCCTCGGGGGCCCCCACGCTGCCGCTGCTGGATATAGTAACAATAGGCCGCAGCTGTATAGCCCCCTGGCTGTCGCTGGCTTCGCCAGAGCTGCGGCCGTGGTGCATCACCCCCTGCATACAAAAAAAAAAAATAATAAAAAAATAAAAAGTTTTATACACAAATATACAAACACATGTATATACAAATACAGAAACTTCGAG
>NW_013569153.1:1653-2226 GCF_000499745.2 Eimeria mitis | reverse complement strand
TATATATATATATATATATATATATATATATATATATATATATATATATATATACAGAGATAGATAGATAGAAAAAAACACAGCTAAACAAAGTATAAGAAAGCAACCTACATCAGTACTGCGTCTAGGAAAGTGTAGATTGGGCGGCAGTGTATACGCCCCAGCAACGGAGGTGCTGCCGAGTGTGAGTATATACATATAGATATATAGATATAGATACAGAGATAGATAGATAAAAAGAAAGCTATAAAGATAAACACAAATATACACATAAACACAAATAAACAAAGTACAAAGATAAAGACCTACATCAGTACTGCGTCTAGGAAAGTGTAGATTAGGGGGCAGCGTATAGGCCCCAGCCACCGACGTGCTGCCGAGTGTGAGTTCTCCGTATGCATCCCCCAGCGCTGTATCTGAGGCGGTGGAGCGGGTGCGCCTGAAGCGTTGGTATACGGGGCGGAACCTCCGGCGCCCAGCAGTGCGCCCAATAGAAGAAACAGGGAACATACCCATTGCAAATGTTACACGCTTTGACAGACGTTGCTCTACCAGGTCCTGCGTTGCCTGCGG
>NW_013569153.1:0-1100 GCF_000499745.2 Eimeria mitis | reverse complement strand
AAAAAAAAAAAAAGAAAAAGCAAAAGAAGAAAAGGAAAAAAGAACATTTGTGTTTATGCTGCATTCACTACTGCTGCTATATATATATATATATAT
The DNA here is from genome assembly GCF_000499745.2 of Eimeria mitis. NCBI lineage: Eukaryota > Apicomplexa > Conoidasida > Eucoccidiorida > Eimeriidae > Eimeria > Eimeria mitis. Next base: position 1,004 of record NW_013569153.1, on the reverse strand, counting down.
ATATATATATATATATATATATATATATATGTAATATAAAATATTTACATACAATATATATATATATATATATATATAGGAAGCTTACAGGTTTCTCATTTCTTGTACAGCGAGCAGAATGATACAAATAGCAGTCAGCCCGAAACCCAAACCAAAAAGAATCAAAGCCCCAGCACTGAACCCCTGAACTTCATGAAATTTCGCGAAACCTAAAAAAAAATAAAAAAAAAATAAAAAAAAATAAATAAAATAAATAAAATAAATAAAATAAATAAAATAAATAAAATAAATAAAATAAATAAAATAAATAAAATATATAAAAAAAGAGAATGTTTCATGCGCGTCACACTCAATACAAGAACATTGTTTATACACATACATACATACACACATGCATGCATAAATTTATTTATTTTTTTTTTTTTATGCGTTTAGTTGGTGGTGGTATGCATGCATGCATGTATGCATGTATAGAGAGTGGTTAGGTTAAAGTATAGGGTTTAGGGTTTAGGGTTTTAGGGTTTTAGGGTTTAGGGTTTAGCCCCACTCTCTATGCATGCATGCATGCATGCATGCATGCATGCATGCATGCATGCATGCAGTGCTGCTAGACAGATACACCGGAAAAGTAAAAAAGAAGCATTTAACCTCAAAAAAAAAGCAGAGACGCAGCATGGGTGCAGCAGCAGCACTACAGCAGCAACAGCAGCAGCAACACCAGCAGCAGCAGCAGCAGCAGCAACAGCAGCAGCAGCAGCAGCAGAAATACCTCCTAGGGTACCGAAGAAAGTCCATACAACATAATATGTAGGAACGATCGTTGTTGCGTCTCCTCTTGCTAACCCCAAATTCAAGAAATGTATCTGAAACAAAAATATAAATAAATACACAAAATATAATATTTTTATAAATACATATATTCTATAATAAATATATACATGCATGCTGATGGATGCTCTCGGAATATACTAATACTCTTGCTGCTGCTGCTACTGCTGCTGCTG
>NW_013569152.1:597-813 GCF_000499745.2 Eimeria mitis | reverse complement strand
TGCACAGCAGCAGCCTCCAGGCTGCTGCTGCTGCTGCTGCTGCTGCTGCTGCTGCAGTTGCTGCTGCTGCTGCTGCTGCTGCTGCGCGTGAGGTCTAGCAGCGCTCTCACAGCCCCCACCAGCGTCAGCAGCAGGGCCCCCAGTGTAGCGAGAGCCTTTCCCTCGAACTCTTCTACAGCAGCAAAAGACACAACGCCCCCTTTCTTGCCAGCAGCA
>NW_013569152.1:423-497 GCF_000499745.2 Eimeria mitis | reverse complement strand
GCGGCGCCTTATGCTTCTTGCTGCTCCCATCCATAGCACGATATTCAGCCACTGCGCAGCAGCAGCAGGAGCAG
>NW_013569152.1:0-323 GCF_000499745.2 Eimeria mitis | reverse complement strand
TTTCCCTCGAACTCTTCTACAGCAGCAAAAGACACAGCGCCCCCTTTCTTGCCAGCAGCAGCAGCAGCAGCAGCAGCAGCAGGAGCAGCAGTAGCAGCAGGAGCAGCAGCAGCAGCAGCACAGCTGCAACGGCGAAGCTCTTGCCGCCGCACGGCCAGGCCTTCACAAGGAACAGCAGCAACTGCTTCAGCAGATACACCTGAACAAACACTGCTGCTGCTGCTGCTGTTGCTGCTGCTGCTGCTGCTGCTGCTGCTGCTGCTGCTGGCAAGACCCAAGACAAGGAACCGCAGCAGCAGGTCCTTCATCCCCAGGCTGGAGAT
>NW_013569151.1:467-633 GCF_000499745.2 Eimeria mitis | reverse complement strand
CAGGAGTAGCAGTAGTAGTAGTAGTAGGAGGAGGAAGAGGAGGAGGAGAGAGAGCAGCAGAAGTAGCAGCTGTTGATGGATCTATCTGTCTTTGCTGCTGCAACAGAACAGTAGAAATACTAGCAGCAATATCTGCAGCACGTAGCAGCATGTTGTTTGCTGCAGC
>NW_013569150.1:511-633 GCF_000499745.2 Eimeria mitis | reverse complement strand
ATTTTGGGGAAAATAAATATAATTTTTAATTAATATTTATTTTTTATGTTTTTATCGCAATTTATTTCTTCAAATGGGGCGATATATATACACCACTGCTGGCCGCCACCTACACGCATAGA
>NW_013569150.1:0-253 GCF_000499745.2 Eimeria mitis | reverse complement strand
TCGCCTCTCCTTTCCTGCATTTCTGTTGAGGACGGAGCTGAAACCGAGTGTTTGTATTTTCTGTTGTTTTCGTGTTTCCGCCGAATTTCATTGTATTTTTTTTATTTTTTTTTTATTTTTTTGTTTAATATTACGAAAATGACATCTACTGAGCCGTGGGGAGCAGCAAGTTCAGCTGCATATAATACACCCCAACAACGCCTACTACCGTCACCAAACGAGAGCCGCAACAACCTACCGTCTTCATCTCCTG
>NW_013569149.1:422-634 GCF_000499745.2 Eimeria mitis | reverse complement strand
GCGACAGCACAACAAAACCCTCCAGCAGCAGCAGCAGCAGCAGCAACAGCAGCAGCAGCAGCAGCAGCAGGTGGTGATGAATGCGCAGCAGCTAACACAAATATTAAAGAGCCTTGCGAGGCTTCGCCTCTTCGATCGGCTGCTGCACTCCTCCTGGCTGCCACCAGCAACACAAACACCTGCTGCTGCTGCTGCTGCTGCTGCTGCTGCTC
>NW_013569149.1:0-221 GCF_000499745.2 Eimeria mitis | reverse complement strand
TGCTGCTGTTGCTGCTCCAGCTGCTGCTGCTGCTGCTCCAACTGCTGCTGCTGCTGCTCCAGCTGCTGCTGCTGCTGCTGCTGCTGCTGCTGAGCCGGCGGCAGCAGACAGCAGCAACGCAGATGGTGCCGTCTTCTCTGCTGCGGGGGCGGTCTTCCCTGCGGCTTTCTACAGGCTGCTGGAGCCAGGCAGCAGCAGCAGCAGCAGCAGCAGCAGCAGCA
>NW_013569148.1:486-634 GCF_000499745.2 Eimeria mitis | reverse complement strand
TATATATGTATATATATACTACTAATAAATGACATAATTGAATTATATTAAACAAAAAGAAAACATTAATTTATTATTTTATTTATTTATATTTATTTATTTATTTATTTTATTTTTTTTATTTATTTTATTTATTTTATTTTTTGTT
>NW_013569148.1:0-213 GCF_000499745.2 Eimeria mitis | reverse complement strand
GATTCAAATAAACCAAAACAACCAAAAAATAACAGAGCTGCAACAAACATGGATAAAAAAACAAACAGAACTAATAAACCTACAAGCAAAAGTCGCTGAAAAAAAAGAAGAGGTAAACAAACTAAAATATTTAATTTTTTTAATATTTTACTTTTAATAGTTTTGTATATTTTTATTGCTGTATATATATATATATATATACATATATATATA
>NW_013569147.1:485-634 GCF_000499745.2 Eimeria mitis | reverse complement strand
GATAGACGTTTGTCTCTCAAAGACCCAAAGAAAAACGCCAACAGAAATAAAAAAAAAAAATATAAATTTAGTTAAAAAGTTTTATATACGAAAAATAAAAACTGCAGCACAGTTCTTTGTTGAGAAATTAAAAGCTATTGTACAGCTGT
>NW_013569147.1:0-454 GCF_000499745.2 Eimeria mitis | reverse complement strand
GATGTAAGATATTTAGTTTTTTATTTTTTTTATTTTTTTTATTTTGTTTGTTTTATTTATTTTGTTTTGTTTTGTTTATTTTGTTTGTTTTGTTTTTTTTATTTATTTTATTTATTTTATTTTGTTTTGTTTGTTTTATTTGTTTTGTTTATTTTATTTATTTTGTTTTGTTTTGTTTTGTTTTATTTTGTTTTGTTTTGTTTTGTTTTGTTTTGTTTTGTTTGTTTTGTTTGTTTTGTTTTGTTTTGTTTTGTTTTGTTTGTTTTGTTTGTTTTATTTATTTTATTTATTTTATTTATTAGTTATTTCTTCTTTTTTTATTTTCCTTTTTGTTGTTTTATCTTTATTTTATTTCTTTTTATTATTTCTTTACTCTTGGTGGTTGTTTGCTTATTTGTTTATTTATTTTTCTTTTTTGTTTTTTTATTATTTTATTTATTTTCTTTTTTTTCTG
>NW_013569146.1:402-634 GCF_000499745.2 Eimeria mitis | reverse complement strand
AATAAATAAAAATATATAAACAATAAAATAACTGCTGCAGCAACAAATATAAAATATATTTATATTTAGGTAAACCCTAAACCCTAAACCCTAAACCCTAAACCCTAAACCCTCAACATATAACCTGCATATTTTATACTCCCTACCAGCAGCAGCAAGAGCAGCAGTAGCAGCAGCAACAATAGCAGCAGCAGCAGCAAGAACAGCAGCAGCAGCAGCAGCAGCAACAGCA
>NW_013569146.1:0-260 GCF_000499745.2 Eimeria mitis | reverse complement strand
AGCAGCAGCAGCAGCAGTGATACCGTTATCAACAACCATTTTTTTGTTTGCTTTTATGAATTAGGGTTTAGGGTTTAGGGTTTAGGGTTTGGGGGTTTAACAGCCCCTCATGCTTCTTTTCTTTGCAGCAGCAGCAGCAGCAGTTGCAGCAGCAGAAGCAGCAGCAGCAGCAGCAGCAAAACCTCTGCTGCTGCAGGGAAACTCATGCAAATAAACCAGCCGAAGAAGAAACAATAAAAATATAAATAAATATAAATATA
>NW_013569145.1:10938-11194 GCF_000499745.2 Eimeria mitis | reverse complement strand
CAGCAGCAGCAGCAGCAGCAGCAGCAGCAGCAACAGCAGCAGCAGAAGCTGACATGGTTAGCTCCAGGTTCAATTGCTTTTGCTAGATTGCTGCTGCAGCAGCAGCAGCAGCAGGAAGTCTGTGGTGACGATGCAGCAACGCTCACAGCAGCAGCAGCAGCAGCAGCAGCAGCAGCAGCAGCAGCAGGAGGATGCTCTCCACTCCCTGCACCCCCCTCACTACTACCCCAACCACCGCCACCACCAGCATCAACTC
>NW_013569145.1:10704-10838 GCF_000499745.2 Eimeria mitis | reverse complement strand
CTGCTTTTGTAACAGAAAACAAACGAAGAGCTCTTGCTGCTAGTAATATAAAATATTATTTTTTTTTTTTTTGTTTGTCTTTGTCTTTGTCTTTGTTTTTTTTGTTTTTGTTTTTGTTTTTGTTTTTGTTTTTG
>NW_013569145.1:10032-10604 GCF_000499745.2 Eimeria mitis | reverse complement strand
CTGCTTTTGTAACAGAAAACAAACGAAGAGCTCTTGCTGCTAGTAATATAAAATATTATTTTTTTTTTTTGTTTGTCTTTGTCTTTGTCTTTGTTTTTTTTTTGTTTTTGTTTTTGTTTTTTTTGTTTTTGTTTTTTGTTGTCTTCTTCTTCGTTCTGGTTGAGTCCTTCTCTCTCTTTTTTTTTTTTTTCTTTTTTGTTTTTGTTTTTGTTTTTGCTTTTGCTTGTCTTCTTCTTCTTTTGGTTTTGTCTTTGTTTTTGTTTGTCTCCTTTTTTTTGTTTTTGTTTGTCTCCCCTTTTTTTTTTATTTTGTTTTTGTTTTTGTTTTTGTTTTGTTTGTCTCCTCTTTCTTGTTTTTGTTTTTTGTTTTTTTTTCTGTTTACTTGTCTCCTTTTGCCGTTGTTTTTTTTTCTTTCTGTCTCCTTTCTTATTTTTTATTTGTCTCTCTGTCTTTCTGCTTCTTGTTTTTCTCTTTGTTGTTTCTCTCCTTTCTTTTTATATTTTTATTTTTATTTTTATTTTTATTTTATTTGTTGTCTGTAAACCCTTTTGTTTTTTTTTTCGGGTGTATGT
>NW_013569145.1:4970-5221 GCF_000499745.2 Eimeria mitis | reverse complement strand
AGCAGCAGCAGCAGCAGCAGCAGCAGCAGCAGACACACGGGCTTGTCTCGGTGTCTTGCGAATTGTTTTTTTGTCTCCTTTTGTCTCCTTTTGTGTTGTGGGGTTTTATTTTCTGTTTATATAAATTCAACAACAAACTGTCTCCTGTTTTATCTGCTGCTGTTGCTGCTGTTGCTGCTGTTGCTGCTGCTGCTGCTGCTGCTGCTGCTGCTTGTCTTGCTGCTGCCTGTCTTCTTGTTGCTGTCTCCGGC
>NW_013569145.1:4566-4870 GCF_000499745.2 Eimeria mitis | reverse complement strand
CGTTTTATCTGCTGCTGTTGCTGCTGTTGCTGCTGTTGCTGCTGCTGCTGCTGCTGCTGCTGCTGCTGCTGCTTGTCTTGCTGCTGCCTGTCTTCTTGTTGCTGTCTCCGGCTTGTCTCCTTCTGTCTCTTCTCCCTTTCTCTCGCCTGTCTCTTCTTCTGTCTCTTTATATTTATCTGCAGCAGCAGCAGCAGCTGCAGCAGCAGCAGCAGCAGCAGAGATACACACCACCACGCTGCTGCTACTTTTCCTACCCCACCTCTCATCTGTCTCTTTTTTTTTTTTTTTTTTTTTTTTTTTTTTT
>NW_013569145.1:3827-4269 GCF_000499745.2 Eimeria mitis | reverse complement strand
GTTTGTGAACCAGCCTACGCCAGTATATTACTCTTATAGATACAGCATTTGTTCTGGCTCTGACTGCATATCAGCAGCAGCAGCAGCAGCAGCACCAGCAGCAGCAGCAGCAGGAGCAACAGGACCTGCTGCTGCTGCTGCTCTTTCTCCTAGGTTACGAAGACAAGCAGCAGCAAATACCTCGCTGCATGCAGCAGCAGCAGCAGCAGCAGCAGACACAGAACTCATAGATAAAGTCCGAGCTGTTGTTGCTGAGCAGCTGAGCGTAGATATAAACAAAGTACAGCCCCAGTCTCACTTCGTTAAGGTATTTTATTTTTTATTTTTTTTTTTTAGTTTTTTGTTGTTTTGTTGTTTCTTTTTATTTATTTGTTTATTTATTTGTTTTATTTATTTATTTATTTATTTATTTATTTATTTATTTATTTATTTATTTATTTAT
>NW_013569145.1:2980-3371 GCF_000499745.2 Eimeria mitis | reverse complement strand
TTTGTATATTAAAAATAAAAAGTACAAATTATATTTGTTTTGTATTTTCTGCTTTATTTTCGTATTTATTTATTTGTATTTATTCACTCGCATCTACTTATTTATATTTATTTATTTAATATTATTTACTTATATTTATATTATTTATTTGTTTATATTTATCTATTTATTTATTTATATTTATTTATTTATTTATTTATATTTATTTATTTATTTATTTATAGGACCTAGAGGCTGACAGTCTAGACAGCGTGGAGTTGTTTTTTTTTGTTTTTTTTCACAGCTACATTCTTTTCATTTCTTTCTTTCTCAATATTTATACATTTATTTATTTATATTTATTTATTTATATTTATTTATTTATATTTATTTATTTATTTATATTTATTTA
>NW_013569145.1:2381-2880 GCF_000499745.2 Eimeria mitis | reverse complement strand
TTTCACAGCTATATTCTTTTCATTTCTTTCTTTATAAATAAATAAATAAATAAATAAATAAATAAATAAATGTGTATATTTATTTATTTATTTATTTATAGGACCTAGAGGCTGACAGTCTAGACAGCGTGGAGTTGGTGATGGCTTTTGAGGAAAAATTTGGCGTTTCAATTCCCGACGAAGACGCAACAAAAATTACTACGGTGCAGGAGGCTGTAGACTATATAAAAAAAAACAAGTAATTTATAAATAAATAAATAAATAAATAAATAAATAAATAAATATGTTATGTTTTATTTGTTTATTTTGTTTGTTTATTTGTTTTTTGTTTTTTTTTTTCGTTTGTTCGTTTTTCCTTGACGCAACAAAAATTAATACGGTGCAGGAGGCTGTTGACTATATACAAAAAAACAAGTAATTTATAAATAAATAAATAAATAAATAAATAAATAAATAAATAAATAAATATGTTATGTTTTATTTGTTTATTTTGTTTGTT
>NW_013569145.1:2176-2281 GCF_000499745.2 Eimeria mitis | reverse complement strand
CCACAGCTATATTCTTTTCATTTCTTTCTTTATAAATAAATAAATAAATAAATAAATAAATAAATAAATAAATGTGTATATTTATTTATTTATTTATTTATAGGA
>NW_013569145.1:1596-1998 GCF_000499745.2 Eimeria mitis | reverse complement strand
TTAAATAAATAAATAAATAAATATATAAATAGATAAATAAATATTTGTTTGTTTTTTTGTCTTGGTTTTTTGTTTTTTTTGTTTTTTCGTTTTTCGTTGACGCAACAAAAATTACTACGGTGCAGGAGGCCGTTGACTATATAAAAAAAAACAAGTAATTTATAAATAAATAAATAAATAAATAAATATGTTATGTTTTATTTGTTTATTTTGTTTGTTTGTTTGTTTTTTGTTTTTTGTTTTTTTGTTTTTTCGTTTTTCGTTGACGCAATGAAAATTACTACGGTGCAGGAGGCTGTAGACTATATACAGAAAAACAAGTAATTTATTTTTTTTATTTTTGTTTATTTTTGTTTGTTTTGTTGTTTATTTGTTTGTTTATTTTGTTTATTTTGTTTGTTT
>NW_013569144.1:477-634 GCF_000499745.2 Eimeria mitis | reverse complement strand
CTTGGAGAACCAGGTGAAACTCGAAGATGATCCAGACGCACCCAAAACATCATTCGCGTGCAGACAAAAACACTGCTCGCCTCTCGCCATTACCTACTATGTTGGCATGCTAGGAGCATTTTGGCGTGCTATGCCAACCGCACAGTAAAAACATCCG
>NW_013569144.1:0-184 GCF_000499745.2 Eimeria mitis | reverse complement strand
AGGCACCGCGGCGTCCCTTCTCCCTTTCGCCGCGTATTGGGCGACACACACCTAACGCCTTCAGCTCACGAAGATCGTGCGCAATGCCATGCGCTGCCTTGCACAGGAACTGCACAGTTCCAAACACCATCTACAAGGACGAACCAGGGATTAGTACGGCGAAGGGGAACTGCGCGCCCACCTC
>NW_013569143.1:499-634 GCF_000499745.2 Eimeria mitis | reverse complement strand
TGTTGCTGCTGTTCCTGTTGCTGCTGTTGCTGTTGCTGCTGTTGCTGTTGCTGCTATTGGTATTGCTGTCATTGCCGTTGCTGCCGTTGCTGTTGCTGTTCTTGCTATTGTTGCTGCTGTTGCTGTTGCTGCTGT
>NW_013569143.1:0-141 GCF_000499745.2 Eimeria mitis | reverse complement strand
GTTTCGTCCTCCCACCGCTGCTGCTGTTCTCTGCCCTCAGCCCTCCTACGGGTGCTGCTGCTGCTGCATTTTGTGCGTCTCTTGCTGCTGCTGCGGTGAAAGTTCAATTCCCTTTGCGATGTTTTGTTTTGTGTGCAGCAA
>NW_013569142.1:508-635 GCF_000499745.2 Eimeria mitis | reverse complement strand
TACCTTTATTAATTTTTCCTTGTTTTAATAATACAGTATATACAGTCCCTCTTGCTGCTGTTTTATCGACATCCAAAATAACAGCAACAGCAGAAGGAGACAAATCAGCAGCAAATAAAGAAGAGCA
>NW_013569141.1:453-635 GCF_000499745.2 Eimeria mitis | reverse complement strand
TATATATATATATATATATTCATTAATTTATTTATTTATTTATTTATTTATTTATTTATTTATTTGTTTGTTGCAGCGGGGAGGCTGCCGGTTCGAGGACATCCGTTGGCGCGCTCTGTCTTTGTTTGGTGCTGCAGCAGCACAACGCGCAGCAACAGAAAGACAAACAACAGAATTTTTTA
>NW_013569140.1:11519-12222 GCF_000499745.2 Eimeria mitis | reverse complement strand
CCCCCAGGGGGGCCCCTAGGGGGGCCCCTCTGCATACTAACGCTGCTGCAGCTCTGCGTATCTAAGCAGTCTAAACCCTAAACCCTAAACCCTAAACCCTAAACCCTAAACCCTAAACCCTAAACCCTAAAATTTGAGACAAGATGGGGGAGGTACAGAGGGCTGCCTCAGCCCCCCGCCAAAACCCTAAACCCTAAACCCTAAACCCTAAACCCTAATCACGTGAAGGCTGATGCAAACTTCTACAGCAAGGTTTGTTGGGGGCCCCCCACTCCTCCTAGGGGCCCCTGGGGGGCCCCCCTGGCAGCGACTGTACCCTCCGCAGCAACTACGTTTATGGGGGCCCCCAGGGGGGCCCCCCACCCGCCGGGCGAGAGCCCCCCTTTGTATCGCTAGCAGCCAGCGCAGCAGCAGCAGCAGCAGCAGCAGCAGCAGCAACAGCAGCAGCAGCAGCAGCAATGCGGGGAGCTGCAGCAAATGGTTGCCTCTCGTCCACACTGGGCGCATCAGCAGCAGCAGCAGCAGCAGCAGCAGCAGGAGCAGCAGCAGCATAGCTTCCAGACCCACCAGCATGTACAGCAGCAGCAGAACCATCAGCAGCAGCAGCAGCAGCAGCAGCAGCAGCAGCAGCAGCAGCAGGCTTGTGGTGTATGGGCAGCTAACCGATCGATGGTTTGTTGTTTATAAACCCCCCGGATGGTCC
>NW_013569140.1:10316-11419 GCF_000499745.2 Eimeria mitis | reverse complement strand
TAGGGGCCCCTGGGGGGCCCCCCTGGCAGCGACTGTACCCTCCGCAGCAACTACGTTTATGGGGGCCCCCTGGGGGGCCCCCAGGGGGGCCCCCCACCCGCCGGGCGAGAGCCCCCCGTTGTATCGCTAGCAGCAGCAGCAGCAGCAACAGCAACAGCAGCAGCAGCAGCAGCAGCAACAGCAGCAGCAGCAATGCGGGGAGCTGCAGCAAATGGTTGCCGCTCGTCCACACTGGGCGCATCAGCAGCAGCAGCAGCAGCAGCAGCAGCAGCAGCAGCAGCAGGAGCATAGCTCCTAGACCCACCAGCATGTACAGCAGCAGCAGAACCATCAGCAGCAGCAGCATCAGCAGCAGCAGCAGCAGCAGGCTTGTGGTGTATGGACAGCTAACTGATCGATGGTTTGTTGTTTATAAACCCCCCGGATGGTCGCTGGGGCCCCATGGGGGGGCCCCCAGCCTTTCTGCTGCATTGGGGGATGCACTGCAGCGTGCGTATGTATCTGCTGCTGCTGCTGCTGCAGCAGCAGCAGCAGCAGTAGCAGCTCCTGCAGCAGCAGCAGCAGCAGCAGCAGCAGCAGCAGCAGAAAGAAAAGCTATATTCTTTCCTCTCCCTGACATCCCCCTAAACACACAAGGACTGGTTATTGTTGCTACTGATGAAGCTGCTAGTCTATCTATACGTAATCCTGCTGCTGCTGCTGCTGCTGCTGCTGCTGCTGCTGTTGCTGCTGGTGGTGCTGATAGTATTGTTGCTGGTGGTGGTGATGTTGCTGCTGCTGCTGCTGCCGCTGTTGCTGGCGTTGTTATTGCATCTATACTCTTGCTGCTGCTGTTGCGACTGTTGCTGCTGCTGCTCTTGGCTCTGACCATCCTCCTGCTGCTGCTGCTACTACCGTTGCTGCTGCTGCTGCAGCGGCTGCGGCAGCAGCAGCAGCAGCAGCAGCAGCAAGGTGCATTATCTTCTTTTGGTTCTTCTCTCCGATGCTGTCTATCTTTGGGGGCCCCCTGGGGGCCCCCCCAAGAAGGAGAAGAGGGTACTGGGGGCCCCTTTGCTGCTGGCGTTTTATGCAGCGAGCTGTGGCGGGGGCCCCATCAGCTGAGG
>NW_013569140.1:9869-10216 GCF_000499745.2 Eimeria mitis | reverse complement strand
TTGCTGCTGCTGCTCTTGGCTCTGACCATCCTCCTGCTGCTGCTGCTACTACCGTTGCTGCTGCTGCTGCTGCTGCTGCTGCTGCTGCTGCTGCTGCTGCTGCTGCAGGCCGTCTAGCAGAGAAGGGTTTGATTCGTCAGGAATTTAGGGTACTGGCGGATATCTCCTCTATCAGGGGGGGGCCCCCTCAGGGGCCTCCCCTACTTCAGCCCGCCCCCAGTTGTATGGCAATACTGCTGGACTCAGCAGCAGCAGCAGCAGCAGCAGCAGCGGCAGCAGCAGCTGCAGCAGCGGCTGCGGCAGCAGCAGCAGCAGCAGCAGCAGCAGCAGCAAGGTGCATTATCTTT
>NW_013569140.1:8821-8920 GCF_000499745.2 Eimeria mitis | reverse complement strand
ACAGCAGCAGCAGCAGCAGCAGCAGCAGAAGCAGCAGCAGCAGCAGCAGAAGAAGAAACAGCAGCAGAAGAGCAAGGTAATGATCCCGCTGACCCCTAC
>NW_013569140.1:8424-8721 GCF_000499745.2 Eimeria mitis | reverse complement strand
CTGGGTCGCTAAGGTCCTAAACCCTAAACCCTAAACCCTAAACCCTAAACCCTAAACCCTAAACCCTAAACCCTAGAAGCTTAGTTAGAGCCGCATGCATCTTACAAGGGTGTGGCTGTTGCTGTTGCTGCTGCTGCTGCTGCTGCTACTGCTGCTAGTACTGCTACTGCTGCTACGGTTGTTGTTGCTGCTGCTGCTGTGTTTGCTGCTGTTGCTCTTAGCTTTAGAACAGCAGCAGCAGCAGCAGCAGCTGCTGCTGCTGCTGCTGCTGCTATTCTTTGTACTGTGCTGTCCCTC
>NW_013569140.1:4908-5367 GCF_000499745.2 Eimeria mitis | reverse complement strand
CAACAGCCGCCGCTGCAGTAGCAGCAACAGCAGCCGCAGCGGCAGCTGCTGCAGCAGCAGCAACAGCAGCTGCAGCAGCAGCAAATATATTTATTGATTGAATAAAACTTATTTTGTTTGTCCCCCGATTTGTTTTTTTTTTTGCTTTTCTTTGTTAACCCTAAACCCTAAACCCTAAACCCTCGCTAGCCTCTCTAAACCCTAAACCCTAAACCCTCGCTAGCCAATACAAACCCTAAACCCTCTGTAGCCTGTCTAAACCCTAAACCCTAAACCCTCGCTAGCCACACTAAACCACAAACCCGCGTTAGCGCCTCTAAACCCTAAACCCTAAACCCTAAACCCTAGCTAGCCCATCTAAACCCTAAACCCTAAACCCTCGCAACCCCCCCCGTAAACTATAACCCCCAAACCCTCATCAACTCCTCTAGACCCCAAACCCTAAACCCTAAACCCTAG
>NW_013569140.1:4476-4808 GCF_000499745.2 Eimeria mitis | reverse complement strand
TCTAAACCCTAAACCCTAAACCCTAAACCCTAGCTAGCCCATCTAAACCCTAAACCCTAAACCCTCGCAAACCCCCCCGTAAACTATAACCCCCAAACCCCCCTTAACTCCTCTAGACCCCAAACCCTAAACCCTAAACCCTAAACCCTAAACCCTCGCTAGCCCCCTGCGGTGACCCTAATCGGGGGAGGCCGCTGCTGTTATTATAAAAAGAAAAATAAAAACACAAAAAGCAAACAAAATAAATAAATAAAATAAATAAATAAAATAAATAAAATAAATAAATAAGCAAAATATATAAATAGATCTGCTTTTCTCTCGCCGCTGCTGCT
>NW_013569139.1:0-326 GCF_000499745.2 Eimeria mitis | reverse complement strand
GAGGTGAGCTGCCTATACACCCCAATATAATATTTTATTTTATTTTATTTTATTTTTATTTTAGTTTTATTTTGTTTTTATTTTATTTTAGTCTGGTTTGGTTCGTTTTATTTTAATATATTTAATGAGGTGAGCTGCCTATACACCCCAATATAATATTTTTTTATTTTATTTTATTTTATTCTTATATTCTCTCTGTCTCCTTTTTCTCTCACTTTTTCTGTGTGTCTCCTTTTTCTTTCTTTCTTTCTTCTGTTTACTTTATTTATTAATATTTATTAATACAAGTGAATATATATATATATATATATATGTATATATATATA
>NW_013569138.1:480-636 GCF_000499745.2 Eimeria mitis | reverse complement strand
TATATATGTATATAGATACCCTTTTATAAGGAAAAAAGGAGGTAAGAATATCCATAACCATAAATATGTATATTTATAATTATATTTAAATATACAGAGAAAAGAAGAAACATATTTATAAATAGATTTATATTTATTAATCTGTTTCTTCTTTTC
>NW_013569138.1:0-339 GCF_000499745.2 Eimeria mitis | reverse complement strand
TCCAGAGCTGTTGTTTTAATTTATTTTTTTTTTATTTAATTAATAAAAAAAAGTTTATTTATTTGTTTATTAATTTACTAATTCATTTATTTATTTATTTATTTATTTTTATTTATTTTTATTTTTTTTTGTTTATAAAAAAAAAAAAATTATTTACCTTTACACGGCCAGCTGACGCGACACTCCCTGCACAACCACCGCAATACGAAACCGAAAAATATAAATTCAAATAAAATAAAATAAAATTAAATTAAATGAATAAAATAAATAAAATAAAATTAAATAACATAAATAAAATTAAATTAAATGTTTAATTTAATTAAATGCACTTTTGTTTAA
>NW_013569137.1:11101-11322 GCF_000499745.2 Eimeria mitis | reverse complement strand
CTCTACATAGAAACAAAACCCTAAACCCTAAACCCTCAGGGTTTAGGGTTTAGGGTTTAGGGTTTAGGGTTTAGGAAAGACGCTGCGAGGCTCCTAGCCTTGAAAGAATGATATCTATACTTATTAGGGTTTAGGGTTTAGGGTTTAGGGTTTAGGGTTTTGTTGTTTTGTGTTTTGTTCTTCTCGGTTGTTATATTTATTATATTTATTTATTTATTTAT
>NW_013569137.1:9400-11046 GCF_000499745.2 Eimeria mitis | reverse complement strand
TTTATATATGTATATATATATATATATATATATATATATATATATATGTATATATATTTATTTTGTATTTATTAATATATATATTATATTTATTATTATATTTATTATTATATATATTTATTATATTTATAATATATTTATTGTTATATATTTATTATTTGTTTGTTTTTATATTCTTATATATATCCCTCTTTCTTCTGCTGCATTTATTATATTTAATATTTTATATTTGTTGTTTTGTTTTTTGTTTTTTGTTTTTTGTTTTTTGTTTTTTGTTTGTTTTGTTTGTTTGTGTGTTTACTTTAGTTATTAAATTTATATTTTTTGTTTTTGTTTTGTTTTTTTGTTTATATTGTTTTATATTGTTTTATTTATTTTCTTTGTTTTGTTTGTCTTTTGTTTTTTGTTTTTTGTTTTTTGTTGCTTATAAATATTTTAATTAATATAATAAATAAATATAATTAATATTATAATTATAATATAACAATGTGTGCAAATATAATTAAATTAATTTTATTTTATTTTATTTTATTTTATTTATTTTATTTTATTTTATTTATTTTATTTTTTTTTATTTATTCTCTTTTTTCTGTCGTCTTGGGGGGCTGACACAGAACGTAGAAAGTTTGGTTGTTTGCTGATTCCTGCAACAAACAAAAAAAAATAAATAAATAAAATAAATAAAATAAATAAATAACATAAATAAAATAAATAGAATTAATAAAATAAAATAAATAAATTAAATAAATTAAATAAATTAAATAAATAAATATATAAATGGGTAGACAAGTAGAAAAAGAAACAAAAAAACGCAGCAACAAACCGACAAAACAAACAAAACAAATAAACAAACAAAATAAAAAAAAGAAAAAAAGAAAAAAAGAAAAAGAAAAAGGCAGGAGAAACAGATTAAAATGGAGAATAAAAAAAGGAGAAAACGAAACAAATAAAAGCTATAAAAAGAAAAAAATAAAGAAGAGAGAGAAGGAAACAAAAAAGTAATAAAGAGACAAATGAAGAAGAGAAAGAAAACCAAAAAAAAATAAATAAAGAAAAAGGAAAGACAAACAAAGAAGAAAAGAAGAAGGAGAAAGAAGTGAAATAAAGAAAAAGAAATAAACAAAGAAAGAAAAAAAAAAGAAAAGGGAATAAGAAAGTAAAAAGAAGAAGAAATAAACAAGCAGAGACGAGGAGAAAGAAAAGGAGAGAAAGAAAAGAAGAAAAAAGAAGGCAAATAAAGAAGAGAGACAAACAAAAAAGAAAAAAAAGAAAGAGGGGGAACAGTATTAAAAGCAAAAAGAAAAAAAAAAGAAAAAAAAAAGAAAAAAAAAAGAAAAAAAAAAGAAAAAGAATAGAAAGAAGAAGACGAAAAAGAAAAAAAAAAAGTACGCCGAGTCTGTGTCTGGAGTTGTTATTGAGAAGTTTATATGAGAAAGAGAAAAGAAGAAAAAGAAGAAAATAGAGAATAATAAATAAAATAAAAATAAAAATAAAAACAAAAAGAAAGAGAAACATCTATGAGCGAAAAGAGAGAAAATCGAGAAAAAAACAAAAAAGAAAAAACAGAAGAAAAAGAAGAATAATAAAGAAGAAAAAAATAAAAAAATAAAAATAAAAATAAAAAAATAAAAAAACTCGTCTGAGTC
>NW_013569137.1:9175-9384 GCF_000499745.2 Eimeria mitis | reverse complement strand
AAAAAAAAAAAAAAAAAAAAAAAGAAAAAAAAACAGAAAAAAAACGAGAAAAATAAAGAGAACAAGAATAATAATAAAAGAAAAAGAATAAAGAAGAATAAAAGGAAATAAAAATAAATAAAAAAATAAAAAAAAAATAAAAAAAAATAAAATACCTCTACGTTTTGTCTGAGTCTGAAGTTGTTATTGAGGAATTTATTGAATCGCCA
>NW_013569137.1:2530-6653 GCF_000499745.2 Eimeria mitis | reverse complement strand
AAGCAGCAAATAAACTTTGTTTAATATATTTATTTTTTTTCCTGCTGCTGCTGCTGCTGCTGCTGCTGCTCCTGCTGCTGCTGCTGCTGCTGCTGCTGCTGCTCGTGCACGCCGCTAGTATACCGCCGCTAGGTAAAGACCTATGGTGCTGCAGCACATAACCTTCAGCAGTATTAATAAACACAAAAGCAGAGAAAATGAGGTGTATATACACTGTAAATAATAAAAATAGCAGCAGCAGCAGCAGCTGCTGCTGCTGCTGCTTCTGCTGCTGCTGCATATACACCATAAGGCTCTCGTGTGTGTGTGTGTGTGTGTTCAGTAGCTAGCTGGGCGTTCTTTGTTTTTTTTTGTATTTTTTATATAAATTCTAGTAAATAAAACAATTATTTTATTAATTTATTCATTTTTTTTGTTTCTTTCTCACCAAAGAAAGAAGAAGACAGATAAAGGATAACTGCGGCGATGAGCTGCAGCAGCAGCAACAGAAACAGACAGAGAGAAAACACAAAAAACTAAGCAATAAATACCTCTTTTTTTTGCTTTTTTTGAGTTTATATTTAAATAAAATTAAATTTAATTTATTTTAAATCAAAATTAAACAAAAATACACCCAGAAAGTACAAACAAAAGAACAGCAGAAGCCCTAGCTGTACATACACCACAAGCGAGCACGCACTCTTTGCCTTGCATGCACCTGCATACGCCGTTTATGTATAATAAATAAATAAAAAATAAATATTAATTAAATTAATTAATTAATTACTATTTATTTATTCATATTTTATTTTATTTTATTAATTTATTCACGCAAAAGAAACAAACCAGACACAGACAGGGAAGCGATACAAACGATATATTATTTTATTTAAAATAGCTGCAACAAACCCTAAACCCTAAACCCTAAACCCTAAACCCTAAACCCTCAAAAAAAAAGAAATAAATGCAAGCCAGAGAAAGAAGTGTATACAGAAGTAGCCTTCACTGAGCCTGTGTCTGCTGCATATAAATAAAAAATATAAAACTTTTATTTATAACTGTACTCAGCAGCAACGCATGCAGCAATGGGGCTTTGCTGCTGCTGCATCGTCTGCATGCATGCAGCTGGATTGTATTGTCTGCTGCAGCGAGGCTCCTCAGCTCCTTTGTGATATTCTTACTTTAATCGTTGCCTATCCTGCACCTCGCTTCTCTCCAAACCCTAAACCCTAAACCCTAAACCCTAAAATATATTTGCTGCCCTTTCCCTAAACCGGCGCTAAACCCTAAACCCTAAATCCTAAGGGTCTGCACAGAAACCCTAAACCCTAAACCCTAAACCCTAGACACGACCAAACCCTAAACCCTAAACCCTAAGGACCCCAGAGAAACCCTTCACCGTAGAGCACTCTGAACACAATACATAAACCCCTAAACTAAACCCTAAACCTAGAAGGGTTTATAAGCAATGGAAAACCCTAAACCCTAAACCCTAAACCCTAAACCCTAAACCCTAAACCCTAAACCCTAAACAGTAAACCGTTGAGAAGAAACCGCCATATGTTAAACAAAATGTTTTTCACTAGACTTTTGCTTGATCCTTTTTAATAAAAATTTTCAGCATTGAATGCATCACGAAGCCCCCTGCTGCTGCTGCTGTTGCTGCAGCTGCAGCAAGAGCTGCACCAGAAGCTGTTGCTGTAACAGCAGCAGCAAAAGCAACCACCCAAACTAGATACTATTGCTGCTGCTGCTGCTGCATCACGCGGTGTTTCTGTTGCTGCTGCAGCATCGCCTTACTACACACAGACAACAAAAACCACCGTCCCTGCTGCTACTTACACAGGCGGCAGCAGCAGCAAGAGTTAGCATCAATTATAATGTATATCGATACTTTATAAATGTCAGTTTCTCTTCCTTCTATTTCGTCTTCATTGCAGAAGAGGTCCTCGGTTATTTGTATTTATCTATCTGTTTCACTATTTTTTTTTTTNTTTTTTTTTTTAATATTTTGTTTTAATAAAAGCCATTTATAACATCCAAATGATGGGTATTCATTCATTTGTTTAAGCATTAAACACAATCCCCCTGCATATGCTCTTCCTCCTTCCCTCCTGTTGGTGTTTCTTCTCCTGCTGCTGCTGCTTGTGCTGCTGCTGCTGCTGCTGCTGTTGCTGCTGCTGCTGAATACCAACCACTGTTCATACCAAAGTTATATAATATTTTCCAGCTACATCAACTACACCGCGAGAAATTTCGGGGTTTCTCCTCCTCCTGCACGCTACAGCGGGCACGTGAATCCACTACAACCAAGTCGCCTGGGTTGAAAGTACAGCTGAACGTCGTTTGTCGTAGTTTCTGTCTCGGCATTCTTTTTCCTTTCTCATGCATTCTCTCGCTGCTGCGAGGTGCATGCGAAAGTCTGAGGCAGCAATCATTTGGGGCTGGCTTTCAACAGCTAGCTGCAGTGTCTAGGCAGCTAGTGGAGTTTCTGTGTAGAGCAGGGATGCCGGGGTGCAGCCAGTTGAGAAGCTTAATGTTCTATTATAAACTACTTCCGCACGAGCAAGAATATGAAGCCAGCTAGATGAGTTCTGTTGGGTTTAAAGCCCCAAATACTGCACATGCATGCGGTTAGCTCGCTCCGTCTGAGCCCCTGCCCCCAGGTAGTTGGCGGTGGAGATGTTGTGGTCAAAGCTGATGCATGCGCATCGGCGGGGCTGCGCCAGAAGGTGCTAAGAAACTTCGGACCCCTCTCAGTGAGAAAACTTTTTTATTTTTTATGAGAACCCATGGAGCATCCCCGTATGAGTGATGAATAGCTGAGCAACTCCTTCTGCTGTGACGGTGCTGGAGCAGGCTATAAAACGAGTGTATTTGCTAAGCCGATCCATCACTCTATCATGGCATCTGACCAGTGGTTAGTCCACCAAGAAATCCTCTCGGGAGTTGAAAGCTTTGTACGGGTCCGGCGTTGCGGGGGTTCCGCGGCTTTTGCTGCTGGCAGGCCAAAGGAGACAGAAGGTATTCAACGAGAGAGGGCGAGCAAGCAACTCGCTTTCTATAAAGAGGAGAGAGACAGATCCCGAGGGGACTGGTCTGAGCTACTCACCTGCATGCGCCACCACAACCATCGTTAAGAAAGAGAATGATGGAATTGATGAACAGAGAATACAAATGGTATTCAACTACCAAGAAGCTTTCAGTGCTCTCACGGTAGCCTGTCTCTTTCCTCTACCCCTATCCATATCATTCTAGAGATATTAGTACAAGCTAAACTTTTTCTACATTTGACCCGAAAGCGGGTTTCCCTCAGATTCAGAACACTAAAGAGGAGAGGTGAAAGGCTGCTTTCTGCTCTGAGCCGTATCGTAGTAGCAGCTGAGCGAGGTGTTCACTACAGCAGCCCCGCCGTAGCATGCACTCAAGCCAAGCCCGCCTAGCATGGCCTGGCAGGGGCAAACCACGCAGCTGCCGCAGCGGGGGAGCAGCGGGAGCGAGCCATGCTCATGCTGTTACTGATGCTGCTGGGTTGGAGAGAGGTGGTACGTTCTCCTTGTTGCTCTCGTATTCCTGTTGCAAGCATTACCGCCTCGGCTTACTGCCGCCGTACTGATACGCAGCAGGGAGCCGTCTGATGTAACCACCATCGCCGTGAATCCCCTTCTAAATATAAGGAGTAAGCCAATAGTAGTAACTGAGATTCTCCTGGTGCACTTTGTAGGCGAAGGTGTGAATGTAGGGAACTGAGAAACTCTTCTGCATCCCTGTTCTCATCATACCGCAATCGTCAGCACTGTCGGAGGCTTTCGTGAAAAACCCTTCTCCCTCAATTTGCTGCTGAACACCAGCTTGCTGCTGCGCGGCGAAGCTCCAAACCGTGCGCCGCTGCACCCCCCCCTCCCCCGCTGGCTTNCCCCCCCCCCACCCACCAACACCCCCCCTCCCCCGCTGGCTTGAAGGCAACTCATGATCAGTCTTTACTGGGGCGAAAGGGAGCGGCTGGACCTCTAGGATAAATTCTTTAAGAAAGATAAAAGCAGTTTGTTTTTCTGTTTATTCTCTATTTTAGTATCATCCGTGCACAAGACCACCTGCCTCCACGCTGTAGCTTATTCCTCTCACCTGCCCCCGAATGAAGCCA
>NW_013569137.1:0-2400 GCF_000499745.2 Eimeria mitis | reverse complement strand
TTCTCCGCAGGCTCCCTGGGAGCTCAGCTGACGGCCCCCAGCTGCGGCGGGCTGCAGCCTGGCTGGGTTTCGCCGCAGCAGGCGATGCAAGGAGCCAGCTTCTTGTGTGAGAGCGAGTGTATATAGAGAGATGAAAAAAAAGAGTGAAATATTCATTTCACTTTGCTTCGTGTTTTATATATATATATATATGTATATATATGTATATATATATATATAATATATATATATATATATATATATATATATATATATATATATATATATATATACTTATAGAAAGTTTGTGTTTGCTTAGAAGCAACATACAAAGGCAAAGTTAATTAAACTTCTGTACGAGCTGCAGGCAGATGGCGCTGCAACAAATGCTTATAAATCATAAAAACGATTTGCGTTTTTATTAAAAAAATAATTTTTATAAAAAATGTATAAATAAATAAAATATATAAAAACCCTAAACCCTAAACCCTAAACCTAGAAAGCAGAAAAAGTATATGCAAGTTAAAGGCAGTATACAGAAGAAAACAACAATAAACCCTAAACCCTAAACCCTAGTTATCCTCCCCCAGTCCTAAACCCTAAGAGCTAAACCCTAAACAGTTTTCATAAACCCTAAACCCTAAACCCTAATCCCTTGTTATTAGCAATAAGAAACCCTAAACCCTAAACTGTTGGCTGTCGGTGTTGAATGAAACAACAAAAAGGGTTTAGGGTTTAGGGTTTAGGGTTTTATAGTTTCTTTGCTACTATCTTTCTATTCTCTTTCTCTACAACGCTTAACCCTAAACCCTAAACCCTAAACCCCAGCAAGAAACATCTTAATTCGCCTCCTAAACCCTAAACCCTCGCAGTCCTTATGGGTCTATACAGAAACCCTAAACCCTAACAAAGACAAAACCCTAAACCCTAACAAAGACAAAACCCTAAACCCTAACAAAGACAAAACCCTAAACCCTCAAGAGAACTAAACCCCTCTACAACAAAAGGAAAATCCTAAACCCTAAAGCAGCGTCAACGCAATAAACAATACAAAACCCTAAACCCTAAACCCTAAAAACCTAAACCCTAAAACCATAAACCCTAAACCCTAGAGAAGGAATTGATGCTAAACAAAATGTTCTCTTCTTTTTTTTTTGATGATTTTTATTTGCATATTATAAATGCAGCAGCACGCCTCTTGCTGCTGCTGCTGCTGCTGCTGCTGCTGCTGTTGCAGCTACACCAGCAGCAAGTGCTGCAGCAGCAGCAACAAAGACAGCAACACAATACGATATTGCTGCTGCTGCATCACGGGTTGTTTCTGCTGCTGCTGCTGCTGCGCCCTACTACACACAGACAACAACGATCACTGCCCCTTGCTGCTCCTGCTGCTGCTGTTGCTGCTGCTGCTGCTGCTGCTGCTGAAGCAGCAGCATTAGTTATTACTATTAATTTCGATATTTCACAATCAGCAATAGTTTTTTTCCTAGATTTCTTCTTCACTTCAGAAGAAACCTTCAACTGCTGCTGCTGCTGCTGCTGCAGCTGTTGCTGCTGCTGTTGCTGCTGCTGCTTACAACAAGAGCAGCAGCAGCAGCAGCAGCAGCAGAACTCAGCATATTTCACTCGATTGGTCTTCCTTCTACTCCATCATTTCACAAGTACTGTTCCTCTTCTGCTGCAGCTGCCGCAGCAGCAACCGCAACTACAGCAGCATCAGCATCAGCAGCAGCAGCAGCAGCAGCAGCAGCAGCAGGAGTGTGTATATATTTTTTTTTAATTTATTTCCATACTTTACAGTCCTCAATGGGTATTCCTTGTATTTCATCTTCATTACAAAAGAAATCCTCAATAATTTGTTTATCTTTTTGGTTGTCTGGGTTTAATATGGTCCACTGGTTATATTCAAAAGATGGGTGGTCCTTCATCTGCTGCGGTATACACTTCATTGCTGCAGCAGCAGCATCTCCTGCTGCTGCTGCTGCTGCTGCTGCTGCTGTTGCTGAGGTGTCTGTACACCTGAATAGCCAAACCCCCTCTATATCGAAACAACTATCTTTGCCTAAAACATTTATAACTGCAAAAGAATCTCTGCGAAAGTTATTATCTATTCTTTGTAAAAACCCGTTTAGTTGATTCGAAGTTAAATAACCTATTTTACATTCTCCTTCTATTTTATCGTATTTCATTTTTATAAAACAAAAATTTTCTTTATCTATATTTCGCCATAACCATGGTATTGCTATTCCTTTTATATCTGTTGTGTTTGAGTATATTCTCTTCCATTCATTTAAGTCGAAACTACTCTCTCCTGCTGCTGCTGCTGCTGCTCCTGCTGCTGCTGGGGATGCTGCTGCTGTTGATGCTGCTGCTGCCGATGAAACGGGCTTCTGAGGTGATTCCGTCTTGTTGCTGCAGCAG
>NW_013569136.1:411-636 GCF_000499745.2 Eimeria mitis | reverse complement strand
CCAGCAGCAGCAGCAGCAGCTCCAGCAGCACGAGCAGCAGCAGCAGCAGCACCAGAAGCAGCAGCAGCAGCAGCAGCAGCAGCAGGACCCCTACAGAGGTCCCCCAAGTCCTGCTCCACGGCAGCAACGATAGTGCCGACAAGCAGCAGACTGCTGCAGCTGCGCGGCGGCAGCAGCAGCAGCAGCAGCATGAATAGCAGCAGCAGCAGCAGCAGCAGCAGGAAT
>NW_013569136.1:0-165 GCF_000499745.2 Eimeria mitis | reverse complement strand
GGCAGCAGCAGCAGCAGCAGCATGAATAGCAGCAGCAGCAGCAGCAGCAGCAGGAATAGCAGCAGCAGCAAACCCTCACTCTTATTTGGGATACAGCTGTGCCTCCTGCAGTGGAGACAAATGCTGAGGCTGCAAGCAGCAGCAGCAGCAGCAGCAGCAGCAGCA
>NW_013569135.1:548-636 GCF_000499745.2 Eimeria mitis | reverse complement strand
ACCCCACGGGTACAGAATCGAAGACGCTCAACACACAATCTACACTCGTACAGCAGAGTAAGCACATCAGAACACGACTACCCAGACA
>NW_013569135.1:0-187 GCF_000499745.2 Eimeria mitis | reverse complement strand
GCATCTTTTGTAGCTCCCTAATGAAGATAGACGCTAGCTGCTCATCAATATATGAAACGCGCACCTACTGTAGCTTCCCAACTCCTGGACTGCTTGTGGCAAGAGCCACTCAAGACAATTTTGGAGGCCCGAAACGCGCTTACCACAATTCACGCATCTAGGCACGGGATACCTGAACACAGGCAAG
>NW_013569134.1:458-637 GCF_000499745.2 Eimeria mitis | reverse complement strand
TATATATATATATACGCGAACAGGCTGGAGTGTACATACACCCCAGAGTTGTTATTTTTCTTGTTTTAATAAACAGCTTTAATTGCAGTGAAGAAAAGGTGGTGTTTTGGTGGGGTTGTTGTTAGATAAGAGACAAATAAAAAATATATATATTTATTCTTTTTGTTGCTGCTGTCAGT
>NW_013569134.1:0-231 GCF_000499745.2 Eimeria mitis | reverse complement strand
TTTATTTTATTTATTTATTTATTTATTATATGTTCAATAGTTTTTGCTTTTTTTTTTGTTTTTTGTTTCTTCTTATACACAAAAACTTTTTATCTTTTTTGTTTTTGTATTTATATATAGCAGTAAATTAAAATAAATAAAATATCAATAAAAATACTAGTAAGAGACAGAACAAAAACAAAACAATTCTCTCTCTCTGTATATACATATACATATATATATATATATATA
>NW_013569133.1:251-727 GCF_000499745.2 Eimeria mitis | reverse complement strand
ATGTCTGGGATTCAGTAGGCTTGTAGCCGTTTGTCAACCCAAGGGAAGTCTTTGTTGTTCACGAACTCAGCCTAGAGCGCATAGCGTGCAGCTTCGTGATAACCAGCGATGACGCCATTGTAGATAGTGCGCCGTAGTAGAATCCGCGGGTTAAAGATATTGGACGAAAGATACATTGCTTAGGCCCGCAGTGTTTGTGCAGCCCGGTGGCCCTCGTTCGCTGTGTCAATACAGGGGAGAAGGGCTACAGCGCACCACTCTACATACGGTTGCAGCAACCGGGTGTTCGGCGGTAAGCACTATGCAAGCCCGATACGGCAATGCAAATCAGCTGCTAGCAGTTGTTTTGTGTTTGCAGGGTATGACGTTGTCGAAGTTCTTTGGAGTGCCGTTAGTGCAGGCTCGCTATAGCACAGTTACACTTTCTGTGCATCCTTTGAGTGGCTTCTGCTCTGGTAGCCTCTCTCGTCCTCCTT
>NW_013569133.1:0-151 GCF_000499745.2 Eimeria mitis | reverse complement strand
TGCAAGCCCGATACGGCAATGCAAATCAGCTGCTAGCAGTTGTTTTGTGTTTGCAGGGTATGACGTTGTCTGGGGCTTATTCCGTTAGTGCAGGCTCGCTATAGCACAGTTACACTTTCTGTGCATCCTTTGAGTGGCTTCTGCTCTGGTA
>NW_013569132.1:533-637 GCF_000499745.2 Eimeria mitis | reverse complement strand
TGATGGATTCATTTGGTAATTTAGGAAGGGAGTTTTGCTTACGTTGCGAGGTGAAGAGGAGGCGGTGCCTCCTGCCTCGACCGCATTGTCGTCACGTATCTACT
>NW_013569132.1:0-302 GCF_000499745.2 Eimeria mitis | reverse complement strand
CGGGGAGCGGTAGTACCGCAGGATGATCAACGGCCGACTGCGCGAAGAACGAGAGCTGCTGAAAGTATTCTTGGCGGTTTTAACAGAAGAACGCGGGATCCGTTGCGCATTTTGCAGCAATTAGATGGAACAAAGCGGATCCCCTAGCGCAGCTGGGTGTTTCTGTTTTGGCGTGATTCGTTGGGCGGTTTTATGTTCGGGTTATGTGTACTTTATGGATCGGTCACTAATAAACATTCAAGCTAGCATTCACGCGTTAGCGTGTTTGCAGTGAGTTTCCATAATGAATGGATGCCGTCACC
>NW_013569131.1:2907-11143 GCF_000499745.2 Eimeria mitis | reverse complement strand
ATCTGCCCGGTACCCTATAAAAATTTTTTAACACGTCAATAAATTCTCTTAACTTGCTGAGTGCTTGTGCAACACCCTCAACCTCGGACTCTTACAAAGTCTTTCAATTTCCGAATGGATCTGGACGCACACCTCAATGGATTTCATTGTGGGCTTGCCTTCAGTCGGATGCCATGACAGCATATGTCTCGTCGTGGGTCGGCGTAGCGAATACGCTCATTTTATTCGCTGCATAAGTGAGTGAGCCAATTGTTCATTTATCATCTCTGGAAGCTTCACATTATCCTGAAGACCATCACAACCGGCAGGGATCCGATGTTCGTTAGCACCTTCTGGCGCCGATTCATGAGGTCACTTAACGTGAACCGAATCACCACCAGAGAGAACCACCCGGAGGCCGACGCTCAAAATGAAGAGACCAACCGCACGCTGGTCCAGTGGCTACGGCCATCGGGAACCAGATCCTTACGATCGGTGTTGTGATGTACCCCTGCAGGTGCAGGAGGGAAGGGGGGCGGAGGGTACCGTGGGCAGACGTGTATAACAGGTGAATTTGCTTGGCCTCTGGAGTTCAGGGGTAGCTACCACTGTTGTGTGGCGTATACTCATTATAATCACGGCAACATCGCTCGCCGTGAAAAATGGAAGTGCGCGTGAGTCCAAATTGATGCTTATTGAGTAAACACCTGATGACTGTACCAGAAATTGCTTACAGATTGTTGTATTGTTATGACTACAGGAGAGTCTGGCATGGGCCTGACGGTATACCTCAGCCTATGCCCGCCGGCGCGTTATACGCAGCAGTGGAGTTCGATCGATGTGCTCCACAATATTATTTCAGAAGAACAGCCTATTAGTATGCCATGCTTATTGAAAGTATTACACTAAAGTGCAATATTCTTTTTTAACGCGAAGGAATCTCGGCATAGCAGGTGACGGACTGATGGCTCAGCCCACATATCATCAGCTTCCTGGGCCCGCAGTACCTCCATTGTTTAGAGGTTTGGTGCACCCACTAACGAGAGTGGGGTCACGTTTCGCGGGCCCTATGAATATTGAGGCGACATACTGCGAGAAACTCCCTTATAGCAGGCCAGCTAAGGAGAGTTTTGGGCCTTACGGTTCAAAGTCGATATCTCCGGGTCATTTCGAAACCCGTTTTTGTCTTCTCAGCCTGTCTGATAAACACTGGTGGCCTTAACCATCAAACACAGCGAAGAAACCTAAGGCCACCATCGTATTGGCGAGTTCCAACATTTAGCCGGTTAGTTCTGTATTCGACGCCCGGTTGGCAACAGCTCGCCACTGTCCAGGGGACAGTTATGCTTTGAACCAATGATAGAGGATCTCCAAGTCCCTCCCTGAGAGAGCTATTAAACAGGGACTCATACTTATCGATTTAACAATGTATCAATACCTTCCCATGCTTAAGTTTTTCTCAACTCTTGTTCTCTTCCCCTTCCAGCCGGGGGATAAGCTTGTCCTGCACATGCTTAAGTTTTCTCAACGCTGACATGATCTCCTTTTCAACTTAGAGGGAATAAACTTACCTCGCATCCCTACACGCTAAACCATAAACCGTGAGATCAATTCCGGAAAAGTGGTACCCTGCTTAGGTATATTCACAATTACTGTGCCTACTCGTCCGATGCTGAGGGGGCCAATATGAACTGTAACTCTTCGGATGCGTCTTCGAAAGTACGGCTCCAAACACACAAGCACCTTCTTTACTATGCAGAAGCCTGCGCCATGCAAATTACCATGTGATTATGGTTCTCCGCGTAATTATGCGACGCTACAAAGTACAGCGACCGTCCTTATTGTTAGGTGAAGACAGGCGCGAGCAGCAATAGAGTCAAAGAGTTAAGACAGGAGTCCCGAAAGAGCAGACAACCTCCCTTCCAGTCCACAAGCATCCCGTGAGCAGCTGCCAACAGACGACTCCGCCTGTCACGATGTGGAATGCGTCTTTTGGGAGTTATTGCAACTAGTACTGAAGACAACCCCCCTGAAACCGCAATCGATCGTCCTTCATTGCATGGACAAACACTGTAGAAAATTTTCAAATAGTTGGTTGGCTGCTTAAAAGCAGAAATACCAGTTTCAGAGACACTCGGCTAGAAGAATACATGCATCATGCCCATGGAGGCTAAGCTAAGCGAGAAACAGGGAAAAAAACACCTTGTCCAGAGAGGAGGTACTGCTAGAGAAATGGATGCATAAAAAAAAAGAATGAATATGAACAAATAAACCAACCCAAGCTGGCGAAACACAACTTCGCATTTCAGTGTCTTCGGGTGGACTGACTTTGGTTGCACCCCACAAGGCAGTGTTACGGAGGCTTCCAGACACTTACCGGTTTATTCCCAAGCGTGCACCTCTAATTTATGGGAAGGTTTTGGAATAAATCCCACGAAAACATTGAAATTAATTCAATATAGCAATTTCTTTCAAGAAAGCAGCATGGGAATGGTGCACTTCGCCGGTGCGCACACGGCGACTTGTGAGCGGGGCTCGTGGGCACAATACAGGCGTGGCCCACGACCCCAACACACATAGATAATATTTGTTTTTTTAAAGAGGGTATAGCAAATTTTGAGTGAAAATATCCTTGATAATAACGAAAATGGCCCGTTTTTATGCCGTTTTTCTTGCTGCCTTTGCGGCACTATGTGCCGTCGTCGTCGTACCTACGACCGGCCACTCCCATGCCGGGTACGCCACGTCTCGACCTGAGGAATCTGGCAATATCACCGAAGGCCAGGTTTCTTCCGAGTTTTATAATGGCAAGAACGTCGTGGAAACACGCAGAAGACAAGTTCCCGTCCTTTTACACCTCGCCCTCGCCGCCGCCTCACTGGCAGTGGTGTTTGCCCTTATACACTGTTTCAGAAAGCTCTCCGCTCACAGCAAGGAGAGCAGCTTTGGATTTCTAGACCGAAGGCTAGCAGCTGGAGGTGACGACCCTTGTGGAGTACGTTACTGCCCAACAGGGAATGCGAGCAGCCGAGTAGTGACAGTAGTTGGGGGCTGAGAGCTCGGCACACCTTGGTTTTCCTATAGATATGAAAACATCCGGATGAAGGCTGAACAATTGGGATTTAGAGGGATGCTTGCGCCGCTCCACAGAGGTGAGCAGTACCTGGTCGCCCCCCTGCGTACACAGGAAGTACGCTTCCGAGACGCCCCGTTCTCTTCCGTATTTGTCACGGCGTACAATGTGCATCATTCTTTTTACAGTGGCTGTATCTCCGCCAAAACAAGAGGGCGACTGAAAACTACTGGCGATGGCTTCGCATAGGCGCATTGTACCTGGTCGAGACGTGGGTTCAGGTGTGGGTCAGGCATGAAAATGTACCAGTAGCTCGTGGTCAGGCATTCCCCGGAGTGTCGGCTGGTGGCGTCAAATTTTTGTTGTGCTATGCATGTGCTGCTTTCCGCCTACTGATCGAGTTGTAAAGATTCTGAACGTCAAGACTCCGTAGAAAGGGCCCATTTCAGGCGACAGCGATTGCATGCGCGTCGCGGCGCAGTGCGTTTAGCGTTTTCAAGGCGGAGAGGCTCTGCGCTAAAAGTTTTGAGGTCGTTGTGGTGGCTGTGTCCGTTCAAAGTGGAAGATATGGGGGCCCTTGCCTGCATCGAAATAATATAAATTTTCAGACTGAGAGAGAGGGTTATTTGATATGTGGCTGATGCCACCGAGCCTTGACAGGTCCAAACGCAGATGGCGTCGTGGGAGGTTAAAGTGGTTTGGCCGATTTCCGGGTGTGCACGTGCTGGAGCGAAACTGCCAGCCTAGATGCAGGGGTGTGGAGCGCGGAGATTGCGTGTGTGCAGGGATCATTCATCAGGAAGAGCAAGTATGTTCCCTCGGGCTCCTCAGCTCTCGAGTGGGATATATGTACTAGGCGAGTGCAGTCTTAGCTGCCGGCCCATTCCAGGCGACAGCGATTGACTGTGCGTCGGGACACAGTGCGCCCCCCAGCCCTTTTGAGGTGGGGATTCAATGTTGAAGATATCGAGGCTATTGCTTGCATCTGAAATATATCAATTTTCAGGCTGAGGGAGTGCGTCATTTGATATGTTGTTGATGTCATTGCAGGTGATTTGGGGAGTGTGGTATTCGGTCCGTAAGTGCGTGCG
The DNA here is from genome assembly GCF_000499745.2 of Eimeria mitis. Classification (NCBI taxonomy): domain Eukaryota; phylum Apicomplexa; class Conoidasida; order Eucoccidiorida; family Eimeriidae; genus Eimeria; species Eimeria mitis. The sequence continues at coordinate 7,000 of NW_013569131.1, read as the reverse complement.
CATATGGTTAGCACAAATGTGTACATTTCAGCAGCGTGGCTATCAACACTATGAAGGGGGACGCTCTCCACGGAGCAGGTGGGGGGAGGAGACGTGGGTTGGAGCGACGGGTTGGTCTGGTACTGCAAGTGTATCACATACCTGACGAGAGTGTTGTGGTGTGAAGAGGCTGGAGAGTTCTTGCGGGAGCGCAAACAGCCTTCTAGATGCAACGGCGTGTAATGCGGCGATTGCATGTGCGCACAACTCGTTCTTCAGGAGCAGCAAGTATGTTCCCCGCGGCTCTTAATCTCTGGGTTGGGATGCATGTAATTCAGAGTAGCTGGCAGCGCGTCAAACGGCTTGAGGGAGTTTTGCGATGTTGGCGCGATGCTGTTCTGCTCTAGGAGGAGTGTTTACAGGTTATTGCCTGACTTTGCTGTCAATGTCCAGCCCCAGGGAGTGCGTTTCTTGATCTTTGCGTAGTATCGTTTAGCCGTCGTCTGTTCAAACAAGAGTTTCTTCATGCGAGGTTAAGCTGGTTTGGGGTCTCTGTTCATGAGTGCGCTATTGTTTGTGTTCTGCATAGGAGCGTACATGTCATCTATGTTGTTATAGCAACACTTTGAGCAGGACATCTTCGTTAAACAGGCAGTGCGTTTGGCCTGCTGACGAGTGCTGTGTATAGCTTTCAGGTCGCCTGAGAGGCCAGCGCTTGCGCTGCTCACGGGACGTTAAACGATGTTGCGGGAAGGATAAGGCGAGAGGAGACGCGGGTCAGAGCGGCGAGTTGCTTCGGCAGATCACGGGAGTCGGCTATCCCGCGAGAGTGTTGTTGAGGGGGCTGGGGCTTGCTAGGCAGCCAGTTGTCATGCGCCGCCAGAGTAGATAAGACGGCCTGTATGACGGGGATTGCATGTTTGTTGGGCTCATTTGTATTTAGGAGGGAGTACGTTCCTTCCGGCTCCCAGGCAGTCGGATGGGGTGCGTTTAATCGAGAATGCAGTGCTGATGATCACCTAACCGCGAGTGCATTGCTGCCGATCGCTTAACTGCGCAGCTGCTTTTCCTTCATTCGCTACCAATGCGTGAGGCGCCTTAAGGAGGGCTTGCTTTTGTGCTAAGCGTTTTGTGAGGAAACCGGAAGTTTCTGTTTGAGGATGAATGAATACATGCAATTGCCTGCATTCGCTCTTTACTGATTTCAACCCTCAGGGAGTGCGTTCCTTGATCCATGCTTAACGTCATCAAGGGGTGATCGGTTCGAACACGAATATATCCTGCGATGTTAATCTGATTTGCGGAGTGTGGTGCTCTGCGCATGTTTCTCCAGCATAAGGGTGTTCATCGCATCCGTGTGCACATTGACACTTTGAACCAGAGACCTTTGTTAAGCAGGCAGTGCGTTTGGTCTGCTGACGACTGCGGTGTATAGCTTCCAGACTGCCTGAGCTGCCAGCTTTTACGCTGCTTACAGGCCTTTAAATTAGTCTGCGTCGAGCATGAGGAAGGAGGAGATGCGGGTTAGAGCTTCGTGTTGCTTTGTGTTGTTGTGGCTTAAGGAGGGTGGGCAGTGGTAGGCGGCCGATTTCCCGGTAGGCGTGCGGGAGTGCAGCTTCTAGGCTAGATGCAATTACCCGTGATGCGGAAGGTGTGGGAGTTGCATGTTTCCAGGGCGCGTTCGTCTTCAGGGGGGATTACGTTCCTTTGTGCGTAGACTGTCGGGTGGGAGATATCTAGTTGAGAGTGCAGTGGTGCCTACATCCGGTGTTGCCCCGCAGTGTGTATCGTGCGGGATGTACTTAGTTGAGAGTGTAGTGGCATTGACAGCGCATCCACCGTTACTAGGTGATGTAATTCTTGCATTGGCTTGCAGCGCGCCTATCGCGTTAAAATGTGCCCGTCTTGTTCAGTCGTTCGCGGACGATGATATTGAGGCTGGATTGTTTGTGCCCAGCTTAGACAAGCAGGCCCGCCGCGAGTTGGTGGCAACCACATCCGGGCACATTCCCCTGCGTTTTGAAGTCCTGACTCCTCGCAGCCGTCACAGGAAGTGCGTCTTAGAGAGGCTCAGGGCAGACGTCAGTTTGGCGCGGATGCCTGGTTGGCCTGGCGCATAATATACCGGAACAGAAAGTCAGCAGTAATCCCAAGGGGAGTGCTTGAGTTGAGTTAATGAAACAGGAGGTATGTTGAATATCTGAATCTCTACAGAAAGCCAGCGCACGGCCGCTGTCAGAGTTCCTCCGCGTTCAGGTGGATAGGACGGGAGGTTTACCGCATGGGTGTATCAAACAGATTGTGAACAAACAGATTGTGCGTCCTCATCACTTTCGGTGCTACGTTTTGCGATCGTGCGGTGCGGCGACAGCGTCGGTTGTTTGCCTACGTCCAGAGCGTATAGTAACCCTGCACGGTGCTCAGCAAGGCAGGGGAGGGACGGTGTGCGTCTACGCTGCGACGACGTTTCTTACTGGCCAGGACGTATGCCTAAACCTTGCCTGCGCAGGATTACCATTTCTGCCTGCCGAATATCGCCCCCTACAGCCATGCAGTGGGATCTAGACGACGCGGTTGAAGCTTGGAGTAGCGTGCACATGGTATGGAGTGTTCAGCAAGTGTGTTTACAGAACCATGCTTCCACCTGCAGGGTGTTTGCTGTTATCTTGTGGGACGAATAGGAGGGTGGCTAGTGAGTGTAGGATTGGCCAGGTTGCCTTAGAGTGAGAGCTTATAGTAACCCTCTGTGAGCGGCAGTGCGGAACATGGAAAGGAAAGGGACGGCGCGCCTTGATGCTCTGGACGCGTTTCGCACTGCCCAGGCTGTATGTTTAGGGCCGTGCATAAACAGACAGTCATTGTTTCTTCATCGGACATTTTATCGCCGAGATTCACTGTACTATTTCTGGCACTATTGAGGTTTGAGTAGTCATGCACGCGGCATGGATGATTGAGCAGCTTGTACGTTTGAAGAGGTGCAGCACGTTTGCGCAGCCGGACTTCAAGGTCAGGCATACACGACAGAAGCGCTTCACGGAGTGGAGAATAGTTGCACAATATCGACTCACGTGTCGCCATACTTTCTTACTGCCCATGAGCTTCTGCGGGGGCCCTGAGCCATGTGTGTGGCCTACATTTCCTAAAAGCGGGACGGAGTGCTGAATGGCTCGATTCAGGACAGTTTGATTGCTTAGAGGGTGCGTCCACTGCAAGCCCCACCCCCCTTTACGACTTCAGCTCGCTCAGTACGAGCATCGCGCATCCCTCGTTGCCTATAACGCGACACAATAATCACTGGTTCAGCAGTGTAGATTGTCTTCCCGCTGGCACTGTTGAAACAGGAGGTGTGTTAAAGGAAAGTGCAGTGTATTTGCTTTGGGGTATCTGCAAGGTCTTAGGACAAATGATGGTTCTTTGGCTGGTACGTATTTACAAGAACGGCAAAAGCAATGTCTGCTGCTTAGCTTGTGCGTTCGTCCTCATGCTTTTCGCCAACTGAAATGCAGCTCATGAGTTTTATATGCAGGTATAAGTTGTGTCCGGAGGTCAACAAAGCGTATATGGACGCTTGAGATTTTGATACCGAATCCGCTGTACAGACTTCGTTTCGCATCTATACCTCTCTCAAGCACGGTGGAGGTGCATACGAAGTGTGCGATTTTGTTGCAGGACGTATGTTTTGCGCTCTCTAGGCTGCCTCCGCTGCAGCGCAGATGGATGTCGAGTATTTGCGGGTGCCAGTGTACTAGGTTTACATCATGCGGAAGCAAATTATAAATCGATTGTATCTGGTTCAGGAAGTCCGTGAAGACCTTGTGCAAGCGCCCTTCCCGCGTTAGCGCTTGAACGTGGCGTAATTGGCAGTTATTTTTAGGGCTGCTAGCTGCGTTTCTACTGACTGGAACGTAGTAGCTGAGTTGCGAGGACCTCGAGTGAACAAGCTTGCGTGATTCAGGCAGTGCGTCATTCCCCATCAGTATCGGTAGCACAGGGGAGTAGGTGTCGTAGACCAGGCAGGCGGCCTCAGGGCCTCTACCCTCCTTTTGAACTGCAGGAGGTTGTCCTGCAGGCAGCTCGTAGCAAGTGTTGGCTACAACGCAGAGGCACTCGAACA
>NW_013569131.1:0-2821 GCF_000499745.2 Eimeria mitis | reverse complement strand
GTAAATGCATGCTATGCAGAGTAGGCAGATGAGTTTGCTTTCGGAGCTGCTTTGCCTGTATGGCTACACTAGGGCGGCGCGCACGGCAATATACTAGGAAGTGTGTCCTTTGCCATGTGCCCAGAGGGCGACTGCACCTGCCTCCCAGTACGCTTTTTGCGCACATGAAGTGGCTGGTCTGCTGGGGCTTCTGCTATGCGTATGGCGAACAGGGATGTGTGTTCGATGATTGGGACAGACAGTGCGTGCACTATTTGCTCTCACGTCGGCTGCTCGAGTCGTGTTTCCACTACCATCGATATTGACCTATTTGTTTGGAACCAGTGATGTGTAAGCATTGTGAATGAATTTCTTTCTTGCCTTGTGAATATAAAGACGGCGCGCAGCGGAATTAGCAGATGCGGGATAGACCATCTTGAAGGGAATCCCCGACAGGACGCAACCGCACGGACGTGACGCAGCAAGTCGGTTTTTCGCTACAGACTCGTGACAGCAAGCATACGTTCGTAAGAAACTGCCAATTTGCGTGTCTAGGCGGTGCGCTCTATGATACCCTTTCAGACCTGCCGTAAGGGATGCAGTTCTAAACTGTTTAGCTTACGACAGGTTTAAAAGCGAGTTGTATCTGGGGACGCAAACGTGCACCAGGACCACATATCGGGAAACTGTTTGAGCAGACAGTAAGACATCGGGGGCATCAAGCCGAGCAGGGGTGTCTTGCTGGCGTGTGGCAAGGTACTAGAATCAAATGCACATTAGTTCGCTGCTTCAGGCCGTAGCGTATAAGGGAAGGCATCTGCATGAGACAGGCAGTGAGCTAGGGTTCTGTTGCATCGTTGACTGCACCGTATGACACTTCATAGTCCACCTAAATGAGTTGAGTAAACCAATGCTCTGGTAGCAGAGTTGCCGTAACTCAGTCACCGCTTGACGCAGCAATGGTATGCCTCAGAGAGTGCGCCGCCGTCTGTCGTGGTTTACAGGACTGGCCGCAGATTGCTATATTGGGAGAGTGCGGCACTATTTCACGGCATTTTGAGCCGCCCAGAGCAGGATGGATTGTGCACTTTGGCCTGCGTGGATGGAACAGCAAGTGCGTCTCGCAGTGAGCAGCATACACTCTTGCAATCGCAAGAAACGCGCTAGGGTCCAGTCCTGGTCTGCTAACGCGTTTTGTGGGTTTTCAACCTTCTTGTAAAACAAAGGCTGTACGTTCGTTTTGTACCGCAGTTGTAGACTTTTGACGTGGATCCCAGGCGATCGCTTGTCATGAAATTCTAAGGCTTGGATTATCGAGGGCTCACTGTACTCTTTTGTGGACAGCTAGTGCGTCAACCAGTTTTGTCGCACATGTAGGCGAATTCCGTGGGGGCTATCCCCGTGCAGAGGCAGGTTTCTGCGTTGCAGCGCATTCGAATGCGACGCATTCGGTGCGACGCATTACTGTGGCGCAGGCGGTGAGTATCTCACGTACTTCAGCGGTTGTGATTCTAGCCAGAGGGTCTTAGCGAAGGATGTGGGCAACCCTTAGGCACTGCGATACGATTGATCGCCCAGGCCGTACGTTTCCCCTATTTTGTGCGGTGGTTGTGGGTGTCGTAGTAGACGTGGTCGGTCTCCTGGAGGGTGTGCTGGAGAAGTATTCACGCCGCTTTTGCGTTACACATTGACGGCATTTACGGCATTTAGCAAGTGCGCGCTTGTTGCCCGTTATTACGATAGGTGGAAGTTGTTGATCTATGCGCGCAGACGCGAACAGAGGCCAAGCCCTCACCGGCAGACATAATCTCGTGGCTTTGTTGAAAGAGCACAGCAGTTGTAGTGTGGCGTGAGCCAGATGGTGAGTCTCGCTGTTGCATCCACTTGGAGCTTTCCCCCGAATTTCCTAACGATGAAGCGAGTGAAGGAACTGAGCGTAGGGATACGTTCCTAAAACGCTGTGATTTTGCGTTTCTAGACGGTGCGTCCAATGATTCCCTGGAGCCGGGTCCTGCTTGTAACTGTGATAACTGTGGAAATCCTTGCTCCAAAAAAAGGTGTATTGCCTGCATATTGCACCGTGGATGGGTTACTCAGGATGTACGGTTGCGGCAGCGAGTGCTCAACTGGCGTTTGGCTGTTTTACCAAGGATCAAGGGTATGTTGTTGCGGAAGTGGGGGGACGGGTGTAGGATAAGGGTAATTATGGCCTGAAAAGAGACACGATGTGTTGTGATGTGTGCCAGTAACTTCGAACTTCGTCCAGATCGTGCGCCAACTTCCTTACGTCAACTGGGGTATAGTGTTCAGTGAGTGGGCGACAGAAATGGAGGGAATATTGGGCTTTAAATATGGGTCGTACGACGCTGCTTGCAAGGAAATCGCGTCGGGGGCGTATAACTTTTGGGCGGCCCAGATGGTGCGTGTAGGGGTGGTTAGCACCTGTGGGTTTTGAGTGGCTGATGGTGATGGAAGATTGGCGCTCTGTTGCTCGCCATACCACGGTATTTTCGAATAACAGACCGAGGCTTAAATTACTTGGGGCTACAACGCGAACCTTTCTGGACGTCCGGCAAGAGCGCGTTGTAGCCAATTCGCAGGGCGCAACCGCTACGCCTTATTGCGCGTCATGGTAGGAGCATCTGCTGGCTTGCCTCAGCGATGTGCTCAGTGTCTCTAGGTGAAGTTTGCTATTGAGTGTGTACCGTCATGAATAGATCCCCAGTGGCAGTCCAGGCGGGAGTTCTTGAGGTGCGGACATCTTAACTGTTGTTTGTTGTTTGGAAGTAAAGTGAGGGTGCCACTGCCGTGGGAGCGTGACGGGGCGCTGGAATATGGAGGT
>NW_013569130.1:464-637 GCF_000499745.2 Eimeria mitis | reverse complement strand
TATATATATATATATATATATATGTATATATATATATATATATATATATATATACATACACAAACAACTACCACTAAAATAACAATACTAATCACAGTAAGAATAATAAATTTTATTAAAAAAAGAAAAACAAAAACAAACAGAGACAGTCCGCTAGAAAGGAGAGAAACGAT
>NW_013569130.1:0-402 GCF_000499745.2 Eimeria mitis | reverse complement strand
GCTGCTGCTGCTGATGTTGCGGCTGCTGCTGCTGCTGCTGATGTTGCTGCTGCTGCTGCTGCTGCTGCTGCTGCAGCAAGCAGCAGTATTTGCGTTCCTTGTTGAGGGTTGCTCTTCTGCAGCCATCATCATCCACAAGCTAAACCCTAAACCCTAAACCCTAAAACCTAAACCCTAGTAGTGTTTGATAGGGTTTGTGGGGCCAGAAGGGTTTAGGGTTTAGGGTTTAGGGTTTAAGGATTAGGGTTTAGGGTTTAGGGTTTAGATGCTCCTGCGCCCCCACCCTGTCTTCCAGCAGACAGGTGTATCTTCACCTCTTTGTGGGGCAGACCCGGCAGCAGCAGCAGCAGCAGCAGCAGCCGCAGCAGCAGCAGTAGTAGTAGCAGCAGCAGCAGCAGCAGC
>NW_013569129.1:288-728 GCF_000499745.2 Eimeria mitis | reverse complement strand
TGGACAGCACATGTGCGGGCGACGAGGCGCAACAGCAAAGGCGTTTGGTCTCTTTAGGTGTCGCGCATGGAGGGGCTATGGAGCGCATTGGGTTGTATGTGAGTGTGCAAGTGGTCTGGAGAGCGGCTGCGAAGATTTCGGGAGGAGGTGGATATGCTTGAGGCTGGGCGGGACGTGTATGTCTGCTTGTGCGAAGGCGTTATTAATGGCAGCGGATATTTATGGCAGGCGGGCACGTTCGGGAGGTGACGCCCATCGAGGAAGGGGCTGCGTTTTACATGCAGGTTGCTCTGGGAGAGCATGCTGCTCTATTCACGGTGGGATAGCACAAGCATATGCAGGGTTTCCGTAGGGCTATGGTATGCACCAGCAATACGGCTGTTCTTTGCCAGCGAGGGCGCATGCGCCTGAACGGCGGTCTGCGGCGTTTTGTAAGTGGA
>NW_013569129.1:0-188 GCF_000499745.2 Eimeria mitis | reverse complement strand
GGCTGTTCTTTGCGAGCGAGGGCCCATGCGCTTGAAGGGCGGTCTGCGGCGTTTTGTAAGTGGGCCGAACAGAACCGCATTCGACCAACAGGTGCGTGCGCAAGTGCGTATTGATTGTATCGTGGTTTAGTTTGTGCAGTGCCTGCTTTGCGTGAATCAAACAGGAGGTGCGCGAGGTGGTACTGCAC
>NW_013569128.1:460-638 GCF_000499745.2 Eimeria mitis | reverse complement strand
ACCCCACCGCCGACAGCCCCCCTCCAGCCCTTCTTCCTTTTTTTTATTTAATTAAAATAAAATAAAATAAAATAAAATAAAATAATTTATTTATTTATTTATTTATTTATTTATTTATTTTGTTTTTTGTGATTAATAAAGATGGCATTTGGGTTGGCGGCGATCGCTGGCGACAGCC
>NW_013569128.1:0-420 GCF_000499745.2 Eimeria mitis | reverse complement strand
TGCTGCTGCTGCTGCTGCTGCTGTTGCTGCTGCTGCTGCTGCTGCTGTTGCTGCTGCTGCTGCTGCAGCAGCAGCAACATATGCTTCTGTATTTTCTGCTGCTGCTGCTGCTGCTGCTGCAGGTACAGCAGCAGCAGCAGCAGACTTACTATATAACGACCGTAATAGTATAAAGACATTCATTGAACTGCTGCTGCTGCTGCTGCTGCTGCTGCTGCTGTTGCTGCTGCTGTTGCTGCTGCTATTGCTGCTGCTCCTGCTGCTGCTGCTAATGCTGCTGCTGCTACTGCTGTTGCTGCTACTGTTCCTATTGCTGCTGCTGTTGCTGCTACTGCTGCTGCTACTGCTGCTGCTGCTACTGCTGTCTTGCTGCAGCCCGCTGCCTGTACACCGTAAACCCTCGCTAGGGTTTAGGGTTTA
>NW_013569127.1:7587-11234 GCF_000499745.2 Eimeria mitis | reverse complement strand
TGGGCGAGTGGTGGCGAGGGGATTTCGACGATCAGTTGGTCCCTTACCTGCCTCCTCACGTTACACGGCCGAAGGAGAGAGTTCGTGTGCACCAGGTAAGCTGTGAAGATGACTCAGCCTGTCTAAGCAGACCCAGTGCGTAGAAGCTGGCTCGATTCCAGTTTGTCATATATGTTTTCAAATGTAGTCGTGAAGCAGCAGCAGCGTTAAGTGATTCGCGCTGTTGGTGATGGTCCTTGCGCTACAGGTACAGCTTCCGCATCGTTGTTCTTTCCGCATTCCCACGGGCTTCTGCCTGACGGTGGTCCCAATCTTTGAGCTGAGTTGTGAACGCGTTGGGTTGGCAATCAGCGGCCTCTCTCACCTCCTCGCACGTTTCAGCATTCGCCTTATGGTGCCGACTTTGGATAAGTTCGAAGCCGAAACCTCAATGGAAAGCAAAACAGAACAGGAAACGGAGGGTATAAGAGCCGAGCTAAATGACACGCCCGCCCGTCCCGAAGGTCCAGGCGTCCAAGCTGGCACGCAGCCAACCCCCCATAGGGAGGAAGACCTTGAGCTGCTGCCGCCGGAGTTGCAGCATCTCGCAGAGCTTGAAGAAGTTGACTGACTCAGCAGTTTTTATCGCCTGCAAAGCCCTCCTCTCCGCGAAATAAACCCTACAGTGCAGTGCACTGCACGGCCAGTAGTAGATAGGGAAAGCAAAGGGCGATTCTAATCTTTTATTCCTTCGCAGTTCAATTCATTTCTGGGCTAGCGAGATGTATTGCTAGGACTGAAGTGTGTGTTCACCTCTTTGACAGGGGCAACTAACTGGCAAACGCTTTTTGCCCTCTGCCAGCGAGACAAACTACTAGGTCGGATATCCTTTTGGCTGCTTGGAAGGTTGACCGGTAGCCCACCTAATGAGATCTATTATTAATTATTCCAGAGTTGAAATTCTGCTGAATATCTCGGGGAACACATGCCAAGGGAACGAACTACGCGATTGGGACAGTGTGTACTGTGATGGGTAGCATACTCCGGGTCTGCTGTGGACTACGAATGCTACAGGCCTTCGCACGCTTCAGAAATGTCCTTGTAGTGATAAATCTGCGTACTATTGCATATATTCTCTGTGTTTCAATATATCTATGAGTTTCCGCCTTCGATTTGACCGCTGGACAGACAGCTGGGGCCCCAATGCAGAGGCTGCTGCTTGGTGAGCGCCGCTGTCGCGGGCGTTGCAGTACAGGAAGCTCTTCATTGAAGGCTCTTTCTTGTATTTCTTAGCTGAAAATTGAATTATCTGCTTCCTGTCATGGAGGCTGTACTGAGATGCGAGTGGCGCGCCAGTGCAGACGGCACCATCGAGCATGTGCTATTCGTGTGTGCCCCCAAGTCCCTGTCTGATTTTCTTAGGAAACGCCGAAATTAACAGCTTGTTGTCTCTCGCTCAGAAATAGAAAGGTTAATAGAATTTCAGCATTGTGAACTGTTCCTAATTTGAGGCAGAATTCACGAAACGGTTTCAAATCCCTGACAGGCTGGACACCAGATGACAGCATCGCCGCCATCCACTGTCCCGTAGGTGCTCAGATAGAAAAGTGTTTGCAACTAAACATTCTAGTTGANGCATCGCCGCCATCCACTGTCCCGTAGGTGCTCAGATAGAAAAGTGTTTGCAACTAAACATTCTAGTTGATATGACCACGATTGAGGCTGCTTGTTTGCTGGCTGCTGCTATTTCTTCACGAGCTCCGTACTCTGACCGCCCGCAGCCGACGGCAGTCACACCCCGTTCCCTCCGAGATTACTACCGGGAGGTGCGCGTGCACTGCAACCGAAGTTCCCCGTTGGACAGAAGAGGACGAAGATCCATTCAGATACATGCTAGGCAGGGGTCGCAGTTTTTCAGACCCTCTGTTCCGCCTGGCGTCTTATCAGTGCAGCCAGCAGCTGTGACACAAATCCATGCTTGTTTCTGAATGGAGGAAAGTACAGTACTTTTAGTGTTACAACCTTAAAATAGGTCGGATAAGAAGGCGTCCCGTCAATGAGTGCGAGGGCAGAAGGAAGGAGCGCGGCGTTTGTTAACCTCCTGAAAGAATTCCCAATTGGCGATCCGACCAGGAGCAGCCAACATGGGGAAGTTACAGAGGAAGTTGTACGGCTCCCTGCTCCCTCTAACAAAGCTCCTTACATCTAAATCGGAGCCGATAATAATTGGCGCTTTCTTAAGGGCGCTGAGCGCCCAAATTAGCGGGCTCTAAAGGCCCTGGAGGTGCGTGCACCGGAGGCTTTCTTCGTTCCCATTTTCTCGTCAACCCATTTGCTGTGGTTTTTCTGGACAGGACCGCACAATCGGGAGGAGAGTATGGAGGATTTACGGGCTGGTCTCTGCAAACAATTTCGTTTGCTTCCCGAGCACGCGAAACGCGCAACAAAAGCTGGAAATNACGGGCTGGTCTCTGCAAACAATTTCGTTTGCTTCCCGAGCACGCGAAACGCGCAACAAAAGCTGGAAATCAGAGCAAATTATGTATCTCTACTTGCGACACACCATCTAAATGTCACTTAAGGCTGCGCCGTCTTTCAAAAACAAACCAGTTATTCAACTAGTTGCAGACAAATAGGGCCTCAGAATTTTAGAGTTTTGCATGCTGCGGCGTGCGCGTTATGGATGATGTCAGGTGTATGTGCAATTCAAGCCAATGGCGAACCGTTTTTTCGTCATGCATTTTGATTTGAATACCTCGAAGAACTCCTCCTTGCGTATAAGCTTGACGAACATCGTCAAAGAACCAAAAGTCTGCCTTAGACCCTTCTCCTATGGGCTGTTAGTATGAGTATCAGTAGAGAACCCCCTCTCAGGTTAGTGTAGCTCGCGACCCGCTTGTCTGAAGCCTTAAATATGATAATGAGCGCTTCTCTTGCGGCGCACAGGTGCGCGCTCGGGTGATACAATACCCACTCTTGCCTCCATCTCGTTGGGTTCAGCTGTGCATACACCTGCCGAGCATTATAGGGCAGTTCACGAAGCTGCCCCCTACAGGGAACACTCTCACCTCCGTTCAAGTATGCTCCTGCCTTTATCTCCGTGGCCTCTTCACTTCAGACCATCTGTACACCACAAATGTGAGCCATAAAAAATCCTGACATCCCCATTAGAGACGAAGACGTGAAACTAGGCCCACTGCGACAAATGATGGTTCCTGGTTATTCTTGCTCCTGGGTAAAGAACCTAGAGGAGCACGTACTGTCTGCTACCTTATTTTCTACAGGACATTCCGAAACCTCTTCGCCTGAAAGAACTTTCTGGGTTGATGCCGCACGAACTGCTTCCTTGGGTTTACATACCCATAGGATGTCGTTCTTCTGAGTGCAATCAAATCAGCTGTAGCAGCACGGACCGCAGCACACCGGAACCTCTACCGGGTACATCACTAGCGCATCTACAGTCTCCAGCGCAAACTCTTTAATAGTTTTAATCCCTGTGGCCCCACACATTCTCTTCAAAGAATGAGATAACGCAGTGTTTACCCTATTTCCCCACGACGCTTAGACCGGTCCTTTTACGACATTTGCGTCTGTCAGATGAGAATTTGGGTGGAACTGTGGCCCCGGCCACATCTTTAACCGAAGGTTTTTGGAACGGCAGAGAAGAC
>NW_013569127.1:4076-7415 GCF_000499745.2 Eimeria mitis | reverse complement strand
TCAAGAATGCAGCAGGTTGTGTGATGCAAAGGAGCGGGGAGTGCAATCTCGTGCTGCTGCTGCTGCTCCCCCGCAAACCTTTACTTTTCCTCTGCTCGACGCGGGTAAATGTATCGGTCGTGTTCACGCGCTCCGCCCTTCAGGCTGAACAAGTCAGCGGCCTTTGTCGGCCCGCGCAACTAAGGAAGTGTGGGGCAGTGTGGGTTGGCGACTCGAAGATTGTCAGCTGCCACTCATCAATTCTTCTATACAGGAATTTACGAAAAAGTCAGTTACTCCACTCAGTGACTTCAGTGCCTTTTTGTTCAACTCATATCTGTTCAAAACCACCAGACGGACATTCAAGCCGATTTTGTTCACTATTAAGACGTGCTTAAGGTTTGTCCCCAAAACTGCAAAGTGCCTTTGGCGGGTGCGGAGACTTGTGAGGGTCGCAGACACTTCACGATGCCTCTTGGGCCACAGCGGAGTTATTGAATTCCTGGAGGTGGCCCTCGAGGCCAGGCTAGCAGCAACGGTGGAAAACGCGTCGCAGCAACCATCCATACGGTGTGTAGTTCAACCAACCGTGCCTGACGCACCTGGATTTCATCGGTTGCAAATTATCACCTCGCCTAAATATCCAGCAGCTTAAACTTCTGAATTCGGTCTCTGGAGTCCCCAGTTATGCATGAGCGCTTGCGGCGGAACTGAAAACTACATAAAGCACGTGCTGATTAAGCTACGGCAGAAGCAGGATCAGTTTCTGTTTGCTCATGTTTTGCCGTCTGCAGGATTTGGAGGCTCCCGCCAGTTGAATCGGATAGTGAAGATGTCCGGTGCACGGCGGTGAGTGGAAATATTGTGTACGCGTAGTTCCGTGCGTAAACGCTTCAGCCAGATTTAGCCAGTTGGAACAGGTAGTTCATTTTGGATTGATCTCCTCGTCTAGTTTTCTACGACACGCAGTATCAAACGTTTAAAAATAGCTTCTGATGGTGATGGCTAAGTCATATTTTTCATCGTTTCCTTGCCGCTCGATACAAGTCTATATTGGACGAAAACTCTTCATATGTAGCAACTTTGTATTGTTTCAGAAGTGTGGTTGGTGATTTGGTTGGCAACATATATTGGTACTGGTCCCTCTTAAATTCGCAGTATAGGCAGAGTTGCAATTCCTTCACACCGCAAACGCATGACATTGCTTGCCTAATGAGAAGTGCTCACACGCATATGCAAATCGTCCCCTGTATTAAATCCTCCGTTCATGCTCCATGCTTGAGTCTAGGTTGTTTATAAACAGCTTCCACAGTTTAGCGTAGATAATACAGTTCCCCTTGCTTCCCGCCTGCGGGGCTTCAGGGCCAAATTTTGACACACATCTGTTGCCCCTGCAGATCATCCAGTCGGCAACTCTCGAACGGATAACGTTGCTCCGTGTNTTGACACACATCTGTTGCCCCTGCAGATCATCCAGTCGGCAACTCTCGAACGGATAACGTTGCTCCGTGTAGACCCCAGGGGACGATATATGGTGGTAATTTGCACTTCTGTCGCCATCCCGTTGGCTACCATTTTCTAGCCCTCCAGCATGCCCTGTAGTTGTGTAAAAAAGGCTTAATACAAACTTGTACAATGCGAAAGCAGTTTGTGCTTAACCACTCAGCTTGTTGGTTCAGACCGCCTTAACCGCCAGCAGCTCCAAGTTTGGGAACTTCATGGCCTGTTGACAACTGGGCGCCCCAATCTCCTCGCCCGTCAAGTTTCAGATTTCCAGGTGACTATCATTTGCTCTCCACACACTTCCTCAAAGTTGGTCTTCTTAAATATTCAGTTTGAAGCAACGTACGTACTTCATTCCTTCTTGACTTATCATGGACAAACTTCATGAAACCCGTGTGATAAAATCAGATTGAGGCATTACGCATTTCTCCTTTGGAGGAACTACGGCTTGTGAGCTGTGGAAAGGAGAACATCCGTTTTTGGCGCATNTACGCATTTCTCCTTTGGAGGAACTACGGCTTGTGAGCTGTGGAAAGGAGAACATCCGTTTTTGGCGCATTAAGGTAAGAATAATCACATCAAAAACATGAGTTTACCTGTAAGATCCGCGACACGCCACCGGCTTAGTTGGTGAACCATAGCGCCGTAGGCGAAGCATTGTTAGCAACGAAGAGAAAAAGAACTACATGTAGCTCCTTTTTCTGTGAAAAGATATGCGTTGTTATAGTTTGCCTTGCTGATGCGCCAAGGTGAAGTTCAAACCCTAGGCTAACTCTGTAGCCCCAAAAGTTCTTCCCGAGGGCAGAGTATTAGGGAGGCACTCTATCAACCCAGCGTGCGCAGTTGATGGGAGAAGATAGAAGCCCCAACATACCTGCTGCGCTTATGCCTTTTCAAACTACAGAATGGGCATTTGCCCGGCTGCAATGTCACGCTGGATGGTCTTGGGAGGGGAAATCTATTCACAGACATCGCCTTCGTGTTGCCGGATCAAGCCACGAGGTCCAGTTCAAGTGAGAGGTTCACTGCACTCTCTATATCCCAACAACCGGCATAATGTCTGGCTCCCCTCCCCATTTTAGGGGCGTTTACCAGTGTAAAGATAAACCTGCTTGATGTGCAGAAAGAAACAGTTTGATGATGAGCATGAGCCACTTAGAAACCCAGACACATTTACAGTGCTGTAATTTGTTGTTTCATGCTGGGTGTTGTGCGGAGTACTGTGAACTGCCAGAAGGCGGCTTGAATTCGCTGGCAAAGTTGTTGGCCTCGTCGACGTGCGGCAGTCTCCTTGAGGTGCGTTTATTAAAGAAGAGCTTGAAACTGTTCATCTGAGCCTTTTCGACCCCAGTCTGTCGCGATGCCTTACTGATACCTATCTACTGATGTGCCTGATGTGTCTGCTTTGCTTGCAGATAGACTACTTCACGCGAGCTGTAAGGCGGGTTTTCACATTGCATCAAAGCGCAATTTGGGCCCTCTCAACAGGCCCCGGGTTTTGCGTGACGGCGTCTGCAGATAAAACGGTAAAGTGAGGAAAAGCTTCCCATTTACATTCCTGAGTGAACCTGGTCAGAGGGAACAGAGGAGATCACCCGCGGAAACACCCCTCGACAAGCCTCTAGATAACCTTGCTTAAACAATGTGTCTCACTGAAAAATCTTACAAACCAAATCTGGCTTGCACCTCTGCTTGTCTGTCTAAGGGTGTGGCCTTTGAACTTCATGGCCGCCTACTTCTCGGCTGTCCACGGTTCGCAATGTGTGGGAGTTGAAACATCCCCTGATGGCCAACAGGTACTGTGCACCTGCGGAGATAGCGCTGTGGAGCTCCTGAACCTGACAACGCAACAACACC
>NW_013569127.1:0-3976 GCF_000499745.2 Eimeria mitis | reverse complement strand
GCCCACCCAGCCCGAGTGCTGCACGCCTCAACAAGCGGTATGTTCCTTTTTTCAGAGGAGCTCAAGCAGATATTCATTCATTTGTGTATCTGTTGCCACGACATTTTGTGTTCGACTGCATTAGCTGCGTCTTACCGCTTCACTTAAACTCCGTCTTCCCCTTCTAACTGTGCGGCAACTCTTTCCTGCACTGATGTGCTACATTTTCAGTGGCTTTAAGGGAACTCTACACAGTGTGCGAAGACGGCCTCGTGCGAGTATGGACGCTTCCTCAATTGAGTCAGGTAAATAGTGTTGCCTTTCAAGTAACCCGCTGGCACACACCAACAATATATGCATAAAGGGCTCCTTCTAGCCTAGACGCAAATGTGTGCATCACGAGTTTCGGTTCTTAGTATTATTTACTGTGTTGTCGTATTTCCTCGGACTGTATGCAGACGTTCGAGATGGAAAGTCCACAGGATCCCCCTCTTTGCGTGGCTGCTCACC
Organism: Eimeria mitis; assembly: GCF_000499745.2. Lineage (NCBI taxonomy): Eukaryota > Apicomplexa > Conoidasida > Eucoccidiorida > Eimeriidae > Eimeria > Eimeria mitis. Next base: position 3,487 of record NW_013569127.1, on the reverse strand, counting down.
CAACCCAGCGAGCATTAGCCTTAGGCTTTAAGAGCGGTGCAGTGCGGGTGCTAGCGGTTGAGGGCCCTGCCGTTTGGATGGAGGCAAACCACCACAATCATCCCGTTACAGGAATTTGGTTTGTCCACTCCCCCGAAGTTGCAACAGATATAGCGGAATCGTGTACTCGTCATATTACTTCTCAGGAGCCCCACCAACAGCCGAGTATCATTGGCCACAGGGAACTCCTGCGAGCAGGAAATGAAGTTCCCGGCCAAGGCTTTTTGGTGATATCCCTGGATGCGTCCGGATGTAAGCCGCCAGAAATATGCACAATATGCACAATGTTGAGATATGCCAAGCCTGCTGTATTGCAGCGGCAATGCAAAATGTTCCATAATGCTTAACCGTCTGCGTCAGGATGGCAGGCGAAGATGAGCCGTAAATCCCGATGAACGTTTCGTTTTCTGGTGCTCAGGCATTTGCATTTTCTCTCAACTCCACGAATTTGCACTCATTCGGAAGCTGGAAAACCCTCAGATCGAAAAGCCCCCAGAAGGCGTTCCAGCACTTGTGTTTTCCAACGATGGATCTAAGGCTGTTCGTTACTTTTCTCACCGAACCTTGGGCTTTCTTCGCCTTCCTAAGTTCAATTTCGAGGCAGAGTTCTGCCCCTTTTCTACCGCATGCAAATCGGTGGCGATCACTACATACTCCTTCTCGGCGTCCGGAGATGCCCTGTGCGTCTGCGGCAGCGACTCGAGGATGCGCGTATTCTCCTTAAAGAACGAGGTGAAACCTCTAAACTCCACGATGGTCAAGAGTCAGTCCAAGTCTTGTCACTGCAGTCCATGCACCAGTCAATGAATCTGGTGGCTTGTGAACATGTTGTAGACATCTGTCCGCAGTTGCAGTTTTCTGAGCTCGATAGACCACAAAACGAGAATGTTGGAAAGAATGCACCATGCATACAGGCGGGCACCACAAGCTTTCGTCAAAGCCGAGAAATAGCACTTCTTAGCGGATCCATCAGCGTCGCATGGATCTCCTCGGCGGGTTCAGAAGAAAGCACCATTCCTCCCGTCGGAGTTACTTGCGGGGAAGACAGCTTAATTAAGGTGAGTCATAAAGACTCAGCAATTAAAGTCAAGGGGCTCTTATGATGGGCCATTCACGACCATCTGCAACGGCTCCGCCCCAAATACATCCGTTCCTTTTTGATACAGCGAGGATTAATTGAGCATTTCTAATATGCATATATTCAAACACAGATGACAGATGTGCACCCGAAATGCTGAGGGGGTGTCTATCCCTTGCTATTCGTACAGGTGTGGAACCTTGCAAGACTCACCGCTGCCCCGGGAAACGAAGCAAGCAACCAGCCTGAAGGCAGTGCGTGGAAGGAGGCAGATGGTTCAGCGATGGTTGCGGAACCAAATGCAAGCCAANCCAGCCTGAAGGCAGTGCGTGGAAGGAGGCAGATGGTTCAGCGATGGTTGCGGAACCAAATGCAAGCCAAAGGGATTGCAGTAGATCACCTGCACATAACAGCACAGCAGGCTTTGCGGCGGCAGGGCTCACTGCTGAGTTCCCACAGTACCAGTCCTTCGCAGGTCACAACAGGCCGCCGTTTATGGTGCAGCTCTTGGGGGACTATTTGGTGTCTGTCAGCGCCACAGAAACAATTACGTGGAGAGTCGGGTCTCCACTTCTTACTGCTGCTTCAGATATAACACCCGCAGGAAGCATTGCGCTATTGCCGCCACTGCAGGAGGGTTCGCCGTCCGCAGACCCCCTTTTACTCGATTTCCACTCTCTACAGCAGCAACAGCAAAACCAGCAGCAGCCGACCTGTGAACCAGTGACACTGCCGCAACCGCAACAACCACCGCGGGCTCATCCTCAACCTCTAAAGCAGCCCCTGCTGAATCCGCTACAAGCAGCACAGACCACAACCGGGCTAACGGCCATTTCCTGCTCCTCAAATGACGCCTCTTTGACTCAGCATCCTTCAACAAGCGGCCCAGCGGAGTCGCACCCGGGCCATGCTGCTCCTCCAAGCAGTTCTTCCATTGCTACTGCTGCTGCGACAATCGCCCGTGCTGCTGAAACTGCCCGGTCTTCAGGTGTTGCTGACAAGACTCTGGACTGTGCTGCAGCCGTACATTCTTCGCCTCTAGCAGCAGCGGCTGCGCAGAGGATAAATGGCGGGGATCTGGCAGTCCCGGCTGCTCCGCTCTCGGCGGATGGGTGCGAAGCTGACTCGGCTACAGTTGTCGTTGACACNTGGCAGTCCCGGCTGCTCCGCTCTCGGCGGATGGGTGCGAAGCTGACTCGGCTACAGTTGTCGTTGACACGGGCAACGCAAGCGTTGTTCAGTCGCAAAGCAAAAAGTCTGCTACTGGAGAGGAAGGTTCCAGAGAAGCGTCTCACGTGCCAAACGTGAAGGTATTTCCGGGTGTTGTGGGGACCTCCATCCAGCTTGAGGCCAGTATACATACTGGGCAGCAGCTGTCTGTCTCGCAGCGGCCGCAGGAAGCAACCAGCCATTGGGCACTTATAGCAGAAGGCGCTGCAGCCCGTCATGTCATTGGCACTGCAGTGGCCAGTTGCCGCAGCAGCTGCCTGTGGAGGCCTTTGAAGGGTAGGGGACCACTCGGCATGCACCTCCATGATTTCACTGTACACCCTATCGTTACCCACAAAACTAAAGCGACATTGCTGGCTGTTACCGAGAAGGGAAAGAGGCCCTCGCCTTTCAGTCTGCAGTCTCGAGAGCAGACAGATTTTCTCGTGATTCTCTCGCTGACTAGAGAGCACCTCTGTGGTGGCTTGAAGAGTGTGCTTTGTTGCATTTTAGGCGTTTTGGCCCACGCTGTTGGGAGCTGGGTGCTGGTAGAACGGCTGTCTACCCCTGCAGCCTCTCAGGACGGGAAGTGTTTGGGCTTGCTGCCAGCCCTGCTGGGTCGATCCGCGCAACAGCGAGTGCAACAGCAGCAAATACAGGCAGATTCCCCCAAGCGAAAGTCTCCAGCTCTCCAGAGGCAGCAGCGAGGGACTCAGTTGCTGCAGCAATGCGCAGCAGCGGCACATGCTCCCCGGATTTCTGTTCTGAGGCATCCGATCGTTGGAGCTGCGATTGCCTTCGCCATCGACACCACCGCACGGCTTGCAGCCACAATCAGCAGTATGGACTTCATCACCTTTATCATTTGTCTTTCATGAGCTTTGAACGGCGCTGTCGTCTCATTTATTGCATCGCATTTGCGTGTTGCATTACTTGTGTTGCAGTCCTGAGCGTCCCGGAGCCCCCCGCTGCCCATGCATGCTCCTGCTGCAGCGACGGCTGCAGGAACAGCTGCAGCTCTTGTTGTGGCAGCCGAACAGCTGCAGACGCCGCTTCTTGCTGTGGTGCCCAAACCAGCAGGTGGCTGGGATTGTGTCTGTGGAAGGCGGAGGGAGGGGGAGAGCTGCTCGGGGCTGCGCGGCTACCTCGTGCATATGGAGA
>NW_013569126.1:453-639 GCF_000499745.2 Eimeria mitis | reverse complement strand
AGACAGTATATGAGCTGTCTCCTTCCTTCTCTCTCTCTCTTTTTCTTTCTTTTTCTTTCTTTTTCTTTTTCTTTTTTTTCTCTCTCTTTCTCTTTATTTATTTCTTTGTTTCTTTCTTTATTTCGTTCTCTATTTATTTATATATATATATATCTCTCTCTTTGTTTTTTCTCTTTTCTCTCTTTA
>NW_013569126.1:0-138 GCF_000499745.2 Eimeria mitis | reverse complement strand
ATAGATAGATAGATAGATAGATAGATAGATAGATAGATAGATAGATAGATAGATAGATAGATACATATTTAGATAGATAGATAGATAGATAGATAGATAGATAGATAGATAGATAGATAGATAGATAGATACATATAT
>NW_013569125.1:11459-11686 GCF_000499745.2 Eimeria mitis | reverse complement strand
GTACGTAAGTGTAGATATATTATATAAATATATATATATATATATATATATATATATATATATATATATAAGTTGAAGTGTGTGTATATATTTTGTTGTTTTTTTGTTTGCTACAAACGTCGATTTGTTTGTTGCTGTCAATAGAAACAAAACCCTAAACCCTTTTTTAGGGTTTAGGGTTTAGGGTTTAGGTGCTTTTTCTATATGCTGTGTCTGCTGTCTTTGTA
>NW_013569125.1:11114-11390 GCF_000499745.2 Eimeria mitis | reverse complement strand
TTTTTAGGGTTTAGGGGGGTTTATAGAGATATATTATTATATATAATTCGTATATAAAAATAGCAGCTAAAACCTAGACCCTATAAAAAAAGGGTTTAGGGTTTCGAGTAGCTAGCTAGCTAGCTAGCTTGTAGTTAGCTGCACTCAGCTAGCTAGCTAGCTAGCTAGCTAGCTAGCTGGTTAGCTAGCTGTATCAACGAACTGCAGCCTGGCTAGCTAGGTGCGAGCTAACTATCCTCAGCTAGCTAGCTAGCTAGCTAGCTAGCTAGCTAGCTG
>NW_013569125.1:9294-11014 GCF_000499745.2 Eimeria mitis | reverse complement strand
CTAGCTGTATCAACGAACTGCAGCCTGGCTAGCTAGGTGCGAGCTAACTATCCTCAGCTAGCTAGCTAGCGAGTTACATAGCTAGCTAGCTAGCTAGCTAGCTGGCTAGCTAGCTAGCTAGCATAAAAGATGAATTTTGAGGGTTTTTGTTTGTTGTGGTTTAGTTGATGATTGATTGAGGTGTATGTACACCTGACGTCTGCATGCATGCATGCATGCATGTATACTTCTGTGTTTGTTTTTTTTTTTTATTTTTATAAATGGATTTATTGTATTTATTTCTGTTTCTTTTTAGGGTGCCCCTTTCTTCTTCTTATTTGCCTTTTCTCGTTTGCACTGCAGCAGCAGCAGCAGCAGCAGCAGCAGCAGCAGCAACAGCAGCAGCAGAGTCTGCAGTATTTCTTTGTAATATAGATGTATGTATGTTTTGTATATAGATTGTGTTTTGTGTTTTTATTTTATTTTTGTTTAATATATATATATATGTGCATGAGCTGTTGGGGTGTATCGACAGCTATATCTCCGCCTCTGTTTGCATACTCTACACCTGAAAAAAAACAAAATTTAAATATAAATATATTTTAGGGTTTATACTAGTGAGAGCTGGGGTGTATAGGCAGCTCTTGCTGCTGCACTGCAGCAGCGGCGGTGGGTGATAGGGGGCAGCAGCAGCAACCGATAGAGAGCTGTATCTGCCGCAAAAAAATAAAACTTTCACTGAAATAAAAATAAAAATAATATAATTTATGAATTTCAAAACAATTTTTCTCAAGAAGAAAATATTTATACACAAAAAGAAGAACACAGGGGCCCCCTTGCTGTGCGCAGGAGGCTGCGGTGCGGCTGGCGGGGGCCCCGTTATTCTGTGGTGTCTATGGAGAGGCGTTGAGTATATTGTTTAAAATATTTAATTTATATTAAAAATTAATGAAATAAAATACAAAATTTAACTCAAAAAGACCGCATACACCGCAGCAATCTATGAGCTGTCGATACACCCCAGAGGCATGCGTGTGTAGAGAAGGGGCTGGCTGCAGCAGCAGTTTTATTTTCTTAGATTTCTGCTGCTGCTTTCAAGTCTTCTGCCTTTCTTTGCTGCTGTATAGCCTTCATCATTCCCCCCAGACAGCAGCAGCAGCAGCAGCAGCGGCGGCAGCAGCAGCAGCAGCTCCTGCTGCCGCTGCCGACATCGGCAGACAGCAGCAGCAGCAGCAGCAGCAGCAGCAGCAACAGCAGCAGCAGCAGCAGCAGTTTCTCCTTCAAACTATTCTCCTCCTTTAATGGAGGATCATCTTCTACGGCTTGAAAAAACAAATGCAGCAGCAGCAGCAAAAGAGAAGAACCGCTGCTGCTGCTGCTGCTGCTGCTGCTGCTGCTGCTAGGAGAAGCAACAGGAACAACACAAGAGCTGAGCATACACCCCAAATCTAACAGCCTGCAGCAGCAACTGCTGCTGCCAGCTCACCCTCATGGACACAGAGCAGCAGCGAGCGCTTCGTCTTCTGCAGCAACAGCAGCAACTGCAACTCCCTCAGCAGCAGCAGCAGCAGCAGCAGCAGCAACCGCTGCAGCAGCTGCAGCAACAGCCACAGCTCGTGCTTCCACAGCAACAGCAGTGTCAGCTACAGCCGGTGCCGCAGCTCCTGCTACCTCAGCAGCAGCGGCAGCAGCTGCAGCAGCAAGCACAGCTCTTGCTGCCGCAGCAGCAGCAGCAGCAACT
>NW_013569125.1:8768-9194 GCF_000499745.2 Eimeria mitis | reverse complement strand
GTGCCGCAGCTCCTGCTACCTCAGCAGCAGCGGCAGCAGCTGCAGCAGCAAGCACAGCTCTTGCTGCCGCCGCAGCAGCAGCAGCAACTGCAGCAGCAGCAGCAGCAGCAGCAGCAGCAGCAGCACAAGAAATATTTCGACATATGGAAAAGGCCGCAGCATGTAGGGATGTTTGCCTTAGGACAGCAGGCGGGCCTGCTCCCTCATCAGCATCATCATCATCAGCAGCAGCAGCAGCAGCAACAGCAGCAGCAGCAGCAGCAGCAGCAACAGCAGCCTCTGCTGCTTTTTAAAGGGCTCACTCCCGCCGCCTTTTCCTCTTCTGTACAGCCGCTTCAGTTGCAGCAGCAGCTCCATTTGCAGCAGCAAGAGCAGCAGCAACAGCAGCAGCAGCAGCAGCAGCAGCAGCAGCAAGGCCACTGGATC
>NW_013569125.1:6730-7569 GCF_000499745.2 Eimeria mitis | reverse complement strand
CAGCAGCAGCAACAGCAGCAGCAACAGCAGCAGCAACTGCAGCACCAACAGCAGCAGCAGCAGCAGCAGCAGCAGCAGCAGCTGGGGCTAATCCCGCTGCAGCATCTGCACGCGCAGCAGCAGGAGGAACCCCATCATCGTCATCCTCAGCAGCAGCAGCAACAGCAGCAACAGCAGCAGCAACAGCAGCAGCAGCAGCAGCAGGACGCAGCGGCTGGCTGCCGCAGGAGCTCCCCAGGAAGCAGCAGAGCCGTCAGCATACCCCAACGCACTCTGAAACCCACAAGAAGCTGCAGCAGCAGCAGCAGCAGCAGCAGCAGCAGCAGCAGCAGCAACAGCTGCAGCAGCAACAGCTGCAGCAGCAGCAACAGAAGATGAGACAGCAGCAGCAACCACACCAACCGCAACAACAGCACACAATGCAGCAGCAGCAGCTTCAGGCGGAACAGCAGCAGCAGCAGCAGCAGCAGCAGCAGCAGCAGCAAAACCAGGACGATGTCTTAGGTCAGGGGTCACCTAGCCAGCAGCAGCGCCAGCAACAGCAGCAGCAGCTGCAACGACAGCAGCAAAGGCAGTTGCAGAAGCTACAGCAGCAGCAACAGCAGCAGCAACAGATGCTTCAACAGCAACAGCAGCAGCAGCAGCAGCAGCAGCAGCAGCAGCAAGAAGCAGCAGATTCACCTCCACCTCCACTCCGCAGAGACGACATCCCCATAAAAGCAACAGCAGCACAAGAGTTCTTTCAGCGGCTGCTGCAGGAGGATGCGCTGCTGCTGCAGCAGCAGCAGCAGCAGCAGCAGCAGGGTGGCCACCTGCAGCAGCAGCAGCAGCAGCAGCAC
>NW_013569125.1:6265-6630 GCF_000499745.2 Eimeria mitis | reverse complement strand
AGCACAAGAGTTCTTTCAGCGGCTGCTGCAGGAGGATGCGCTGCTGCTGCAGCAGCAGCAGCAGCAGCAGGGTGGCCACCTGCAGCAGCAGCAGCAGCAGCAGCAGCAGCAGCAGCATCACAGACTGCACCACCCCAAAGCAGCAGATTCAAACGGATCCCGCAGGTCGTTGTCTGTTAGTCGCCCTGCAGCAGCAGCAGCAGCAGCAGCAGCAGCAGCAGGTGGTCCTGGGCTGCAGCAGCAGCAGCAGCAGCAGCAGCAGCAGCGAACGCTGCAGCAGCAGCACAAAGCACCTCCTAGTAGAGTTGGCGCCTCCTGCAGCAGCAGCAGCGGCAGCACGAGCTATCTACCTGCAGAGGAACTCG
>NW_013569125.1:4103-6165 GCF_000499745.2 Eimeria mitis | reverse complement strand
GGGTTTAGGGTTTGGGGTTTAGGGTTTAGGGTTTAGGGTTTGGGGTTTAGGGTTTAGGGTTTAGGGTTTATGAAGGTTAAACTTTATTACTATAATTCAACACCGCTGATGCTGGCACTGCTGCTACTGCTGCTGCTGCAGTTCTTATGGCTGCTGCTGCTGTTGCTGCTGCTGCTGTTAGTGTTGCTGCTGCTCTTGCTACTGTTGCTGTTGTTGCTGCTGTTGTTGCTGCTGCTGTTGTTGCTGATGCTGTTGCTGCTGCTGCTGCTTTCCTTGCGGCAGCAGCAATGTTCTCTGTTTATATTATATTTCCTTTCATCTCTCACCTGCTGCTGCTTCTGCTGCTGCTGCTTCTGCTGCTGCTCCTTCTGCTGCTGCTGCTGCTGTTGCTGCTGCTGCTGCTGCTGCTGCTGCTGCTGCTGCAGGACTTCGACAGCCCCCCTAGCGTTCGTTATCTATTAGAGGTGCTGCTGCCGCTGCTGCAGCAGGAGAGCAGCAAGGCCGACTGGAAGCAGCAAACGCATGCGCTGCTTAATGTAAGAAGAATAGCCAAATACCACCCAAATATACTCACACCAGGTATGCTGCTGCTGCTGCTGCTGTTGCTGCTGCTGCTGCTGGTGCTGCTGGTTGTCGTGGTGGTGGTGGTGGTGGTGCTGCTGCTGCTGCTGCTGCTGTTGATGGTGGTGGTGATGGTCGTGGTGGTTGTAGTGGTGCGGTTGGTGCTGCTGCTGCTGTTGCTGTTGCTGTTGCTGTTGCTGCTGCTGCTCTTGCTGCTGCTGCTCTTGCTGCTGCTGCTGCTGCTGCTGCTGCTATGGGGTCTGAGTGTGTGTCTGTTTATTTCAATTACTTACAGCAAACCATTCATTCTTTCTGCGTTTTCTGCTGCTGCTGCTGCTGCTGTTGCTGCTGTTGCTGCTGCTACCGCCATCTCTCTTACTGCTGCTGCTCCTGCTGCTGCTGCTCCCACTGCTGCTGCCGCTGCTGCCGCTCCCACTGCCTCTCCCACTCCCCCTCCCGCTCCCCCCGCTGCTTCTGCTGCTGCTGCTGCCTCTCTCACTCCCCCTCCCCCTCCCCCTGCTGCTTCTGCTTCTGCTGCTGCTGCTGCTGGTGCTGCTTGTGCTGCTGCTGCTGCTGCAGAGAGTGTGCGTCGCGTGTGTGTTAGTGTGGTGGGGTTGCTGAGCTGCCCGCGGAGTTCTGTTGCTAAGAACGCCGCCATCGCCCTCACCGATCTCTTCTCCTTCGCCAAAGGAAAAACTGTACACACACACAGCTAGCTAGCTAGCTAGCTAGCTAGCTAGCTAGCTAGNAGATAGATAGATAGATAGATAGATAGATAGATAGATAGATAGATAGATAGATATATAGATAGATAGATAGCTAGACAGCTAGCTAGCTAGATAGATAGATAGATAGATAGATAGCTAGATATCTAGCTAGCTAGCTAGCTAGCTAGATAGATATATAGATAGAGAGCTAGCTAGCTAGCTAGCTAGCTAGCTAGCTAGCTAGCTAGATTGATAGATAGATAGATAGATAGATTGGTAGATTGATTGATTGATATATTGATGGCTAGCTAGCTAGCTAGCTAGCTAGCTAGCTAGCTAACCAGATATGTAGCTAGCTAGCTAGCCAGCTAACCAGATATATAGCTAGTTGGGTAGATTGATAGAGGGATAGCTATATTGATTGCCATCCATCAATCTATGCTGCTGCTGTTGCTGCTGTTGCTGCTGCTGTTGTTGCTGCTGCTGTTGTTGCTGCTGCTGCTGTTAGTGCTATTGCTGCTACTGCTGGTGCCGGTGCTGCTGCTGTTGCTGCTGGTGGTAGTGCTATTGTTGCTGTTGCTGCTGCTGCTGTTGCTGCTAGTGCTGCTATTAGTGCCATTGCTGCTGTTGCTGCTGCTGTTGCTGCTGCTGCTGTTGCTGCTGCTGCTGTTGCTGCTGCTGCTGTTGCTGCTGCTGTTGCTGCTGCTGTTGCTGCTGCGGTTGGTGCTATTGCTGCTGCTGCTGTTTTTCTTTTTTGTTTGTAGGACTCTGCCGTATCGGAGGTTGTTGACGTC
>NW_013569125.1:0-2487 GCF_000499745.2 Eimeria mitis | reverse complement strand
TTTTTTTTTTTTTTTTTTTTTTTTTTTTTTTTTTTTTTTTATTTTATTTTATTTTATTTATTTTTGTTTGTTTATTTATTTAATTAAGTTTTGTTTTAATTTTTTTTTTTTTTAGGTTTTTTTTTTTGCATTGCATGCATACATTTTGCTGCTGCTGCTGCATGCATACATTTTGCAGCTGCTGCTGCATGCATGCATTCTGCTGCTGCTGCATGCATACATGCATACATTCTGCTGCTGCATGCATGCATGCATACATACATTCTGCTGCTGCTGCATGCATGTATAGATTCTGCTGCTGCTGCTGCATGCATGCATTCTGCTGCTGCTGCGTGCATGCATTGATCAGGCGCAGCAAATATCTAGTCGAAGCCACCAAGGAGAAGTTGCTGCTGTCTTAGAGTCTGTCTCCTCTTCTCTTGCTGCTCCCAAAGGTATTTATAAATAAATAAATAAATAAATAAATAAATATAAATAAATAAATAAATAAGTAAATATAAATAAATAAATTAATATATTTTATTGTTTATATTTATAAATAAAAATGTAGGAGAAGTTGCTGCTGTCTTAGAGTCTGTCTCCTCTTCTCTTGCTGCTCCCAAAGGTATTTATTTATTTATTTATTTATTTATTTATTTATTTGTATTTATTTATTTATTTATTTATTTATTTATTTAGTTGGTTAGTTGTTTATATTTATAAATAAAAATACAAAAGTTGCTGCTGTCTTAGAGTCTGTCTCCTCTTGCTGCGCCTAAAGGTATTTATAAATAAATATATTTATTTATTTACATTTATTTATTTATTTATATTTATTTATTTATTTATATTTATTTATTTATTTATATTTATTTATTTAGTTATTTATATTTATAAATAAAAATAAAAATATATTTATTTTGCTGTTGCAGCAGTTTATAGATATGTTGATTAGCTGCTTCATTCTTATCATTGTTTGTGCTGCTGCTGCTGCTGCTGCTGTTGCTGCTGCTGCTGCTGTTGCTGCTGCTGCTGCTGCTGCTGCTGCTGTTGCTGCTGCTGCTGCTGTTGCTGCTGCTGCTGTTGCTGCTGCTGCTGCTGCTGCTGCTGCTGCTTGTGCTGCAGCAGCTGCTGTAAGAAGCAGCCCCAGCAGCATGCAGCGGCCGCTGCAGCAATAGGCGAAATGTTTGTCTCTCTCTGTTTTCTTTGTTTTGTTTTTATATTTATTTAAATTAAATAAAAAAACAAAAAAAAAATAAACAAAACATTGATTTTATACAATAAAACAAATAAACAATACCGTTTTTTCTTGCTCCTTTTCTTTTTTTTAGGGTTTAGGGTTTAGGGTTTAGGGTTTAGGGTTTAGCAGCTGCGTATACACCCCAAATATAGCTGCCTATACACCTGAATTTCTGTTCTAGCTAAATGAAAAAAAACAAAAAATAATTAATTTAATAGGTGTATATACACCGCAATTATAAATACAAGACAACAGCTTCCTCTGCTGCTGCAGCAGCAGCAACACCAGCAGCAGCAGCAGCAGCAACAGCAGCAGCAACGTCGCTGCTGCTGGCGTATCAGCAAACCGGCTGCTGCTGCTACTGCTGCTGCTGCTGCTGCTGCTGCTGCTGTTGCTGCTGCTGCAGTTACTGCTTCTGTTGCTGCTGCTGCTGGTACTGCTAATGCTACTAAAACTGCTGCTGCTGCTGCTGCTGTTGCTGCTGCATGCATCGATCTATCTATTGCGTCTCTCCTCAGTTTGTTTTGTTATTTTTATTTATATATAACTAAATAAATAAAAATAAAATAAAATAAAATAAAATAAAATAAAATAAAATAAAATAAAATAAAATAAAATAAAATAAATAAATGTTAGTTTTATAAAGGAAGAAAGTCAACTGATTTTCTTCGCTTAGGCAGCAAAATGCAGCCCGCAAGTTTTTTATTTTATTTTTTTATTTTATTTTATTTACTTTATTTTTTATTTTATTTTATTTTATTTATTTTGTTTATTTATTTTATTTATTTTATTTATTTTATTTATTTTATTTATTTCATTTATTTTGTTTTATTTTACTTATTTATTTTATTTTTATTTATCTTTTTTATTTTATTTATTTATTTTATTTATCTTTTTTATTTATTTTATTTATTTATTTTTTTATTTTTATTTTATTTATTTATTTTTATTTTTTTATTTTTTTATGTATCGACACCGTCACCGCCTTGGTGATTAAAAGCAAAATTTTGTTTTTATATTAAAATAAAAATATAAATAAATAAATAAATAAATAAATAAATAAATATATTTATAAATAAATAAATAAATGAGTATATTTATAGATAAATAAATAAATATATTTATAAATAAATAAATAAATAAATAAATTTATATTTGTATAAATATATAATATTTATATTTATATATATTACATCTGCATTTATCTTTATATACTTCCATTTACATTTGTATATCTATACATATATATATATATATATATATATATA
>NW_013569124.1:516-639 GCF_000499745.2 Eimeria mitis | reverse complement strand
TTCATAGCAACACCTCTAACCTTCGGCCAGCAGTTTCTTTTGGCCTGAATAAATAAAAAAGTAATTTATTTATTTATTTAATTATAATATTTATTTATTTATTTTGTTTGTTGAAAAAAAAAA
>NW_013569124.1:0-362 GCF_000499745.2 Eimeria mitis | reverse complement strand
AAAAAGTTTTTTATTTATTTAATATTTTATTTATTTATTTATTTATTTAAATATTTTATTTATTTATTTTTTTTTTTTTTATTTATTTTATTAGTTGCAAGAAAAACGAAAAAAAAACGAAAAAGAACGACCACTTTATGCTGCATATACACCCCAGATGCTGCTCTTCGCCTCAAATATAAATTTATATTTATATTTTTATTTATATTTATATTTAGATATATAATATAAAGGAAAAAAAAAGAGAAACAAACAAAAAAAAAAAAGAAAAACGGAAAGAGAGCAGCAACCAGACAAAACTAAAACAAAAAAAAAAACAAAAACAAAATAAAATAAAAGAGAAGTAGCATACTTTTTATCTA
>NW_013569123.1:331-640 GCF_000499745.2 Eimeria mitis | reverse complement strand
TATATATATATATATATATACATACCCACATATTCTCTACATTTCTTCCTCAGGTAGAAATGCTCCTCGCTCGCCGTTTCTTTTTAAAAAAGCACAACGGCCTCCGCCCTGTTTTTGAGTTTATGCGAAAAAGGGGACACAGACAAATCTATATGCGGGATATGCTCAGACTCAACGCAGCAACCAACACCATACACACACGTATCTCAGGGGCCCCCCCAGGGGGCCCCCCGGGGGGCCCCCCAAGGGGCCCCCCGAGAGGGGGCCCCCCAGTACCCTCATCCCAACCCCAGGATACCACTTCCGAGG
>NW_013569123.1:0-262 GCF_000499745.2 Eimeria mitis | reverse complement strand
CCCCGGGGGGGGGGAGGGGGGCCCCCAGGGGGGCCCCTATGCGCATGCACTGGCAGTTGCTGTTGGGGGTAACTCAAAGGAAACACAGAAACTAACAGCAGAGAGAGCCGCTATAATAGAAGGGATACGGGCTGGGTTTGCTTCTCTTTGGGAGGCCCTGCAGCCTGAACCCTCACTAAGAGATAAAGGAAATGAAGAAGCTAAGAGGGTTAGGGGGGCGGGGGGGTTTATATGTTTATTTGTATTTGTATATATATATATA
>NW_013569122.1:12028-12412 GCF_000499745.2 Eimeria mitis | reverse complement strand
CCCAGTAGGGCACAGCAGCAAAGGGCACGTTTAAAAACAAATGCACCCCGATTTGTTCCCACACCACAACGTCGTAGGTCGGTCGGCGTGCAGGTGGGTAGACATCCATGACTGCCATCAGACAGCGCGAAATTGTAAAATATCCGTAAATGCGGCAAAACGGTTAACGTGCTTGACGCGCTTCAGACGTGCTTCAAACTATTCCACCATCCGAAGGCTTTCCACCTTCGCCTCGCGGGCTCCTTAGTATGCTCATACCGGCTGGACGAAAACCCATGAGAGCGCAACGCCAAGGAAGTTTCCCACACACCAACGTTGCAGACTCAGGCGAACATACGCGAACATACCTCATAACCCACTCATGCTCACACGCACAAGTGCAGA
>NW_013569122.1:11059-11928 GCF_000499745.2 Eimeria mitis | reverse complement strand
CCTTAGTATGCTCATACCGGCTGGACGAAAACCCATGAGAGCGCAACGCCAAGGAAGTTTCCCACACACCGACGTTGCAGACTCAGGCGAACATACCTCATAACCCACTCATGCTCACATGCACAAGTGCAGGAGCCCTCCACCAAACGCTGCATACTCCTATCGGAGAAGGGTGTGTAGTCTAGCCAGGGCAAGGGCAGCAAGCGCAAGCTCGTTGACAACTCCAAAACGATGCAACTGGCCTAATGGCACCTCCATGCCGAATATCTGATCAGTGTAAGACCAACGATAGGTGCAAACGTTCATGACAACGAAGATATATCAAGGACACGAATGTAGACGTCCTGCAACACCTTCCGCCCTGATGATTATTAACCTATGCTACAGAACACCACCGCGCAAGGTGGGTAGCTCGGAGTATTATTAGCCGCGCATTCATATCCGACACGTACTTCGTACAGAAGGCAGTCTAATCTCGTCTAGCCAGAGCCGTCTGCATCCACCACAGATCGCGCATCCTTTCGTTCATACAATCGCTCCACAATTACCTAGGGGCTTTTATTGGCTTTGTGCAAACTACATGCGTATTTACACAACGTGAGTTCGGGGCAACCCTCGGCGGCAGCCTTCCCTTGAATACCTTTCTAACCACAGACCAACGTCCACCATATGTAAGCGAGCTCGCCGTCAATGCGAGCAAACGCTTGATACAAACCCTCCCGGAGTCGTTGCTACCTCCAACGATGCATTTTGCTGTACATTTATTGCGTCAGCAGTTCACTGCGATCGTTCGTAATCCCACACCTTGCTTCGTAAACGCTTTTCGCAGATTCACAAATCTCCGCGCACGAATACATCCCGGAGAAGAG
>NW_013569122.1:10383-10959 GCF_000499745.2 Eimeria mitis | reverse complement strand
TAATCCCACACCTTGCTTCGTAAACGCTTTTCGCAGATTCACAAATCTCCGCGCACGAATACATCCCGGAAAAGAGCCCGTTTCGTCTCCTACTGCAACATGGAAGAGCGGCACACAGGCAGATATACATTGATCCGTGGCACCAGAGATGGTGAAACGTAGCCTAGGGCCTCGACGAGTAGGTTAGTTCGCTTTGTATGCCACACTTCCTGGGCAACGTCGCGTGGAAGCGTACCGTCAGAACAGTTTCCGCTACACTGCAGGCGTAAACTCCCGCCCACAAAGTGCATACTTCCACGACCCTCGCATATGGAGGTCTCGAAGTTCTCTGCCAAATACTGCGCATACCCCTTCTGGCACACGGAGCTGATTTGGAGCAGCACACGCGAACCATGCGCAAGCCTAATACAAACTAAAAAGCGATGCACCTGGCTGAGTGAAGCCCCTACCGTGTGACGACTAGAAATGCAAAATGATACCGATGCGCGGGAATCAGCACGTGAGCCCACAACAAGTGCCTGCTCCCCGTTTTCCTCTGTCTCCTACGTTGGAGTGCTTTGAGCACTTTGCCGCTAA
>NW_013569122.1:9348-10283 GCF_000499745.2 Eimeria mitis | reverse complement strand
CACGCGAACCATGCGCAAGCCTAATACAAACTAAAAAGCGATGCACCTGGCTGAGTGAAGCCCCTACCGTTTGACGACTAGAAACGCAAAATGATACCGATGCACGGGAATCAGCACGTGAGCCCACAACAAGTGCCTGCTCCCCGTTTGTCTCTGTCTCCTACGTTGGAGTGCTTTGAGCACTTTGCCGCTAGCTGCAGATCTCGGACAAAGCTCAGTGACACAATTGTCAGTTGTGCCTACTCCAAACGCAAGGCAGCTGGACAGATATCAGCAAAAACCGGAAACAATCGTCTGCAGTACAGGGTCCGCCGTACCAACCAATTCCACAATGAGCTACGGGTACGGCCTTGTTATGGGCAAGCGCCATGATAATTTGCACAGCTCGCTTTGGCTGCACCGCTGGCCGCAAGCCGACCGTCGCTATTCGTCTTCCACGTGGAGCTACTACCATGATAATATGAACGTACGCAATGTCACACGTTTTCTAGCGCACACTGCAGTGTCAAGACAGCTCGCCTCCGTATACACAGAAGAACACCACAACTAGGGTAGAACGCGTTTTGACTTCTTCACATACTGCAAGATCTTGAGACTGTGCGCATGCATATCTAAAGCATGCCTGTTCCCACAGAAGCTGAAGCGTTACAGTAGCGGTATCACGACAACAACATCGATTCGATTTTCGCTCTCCATAGGTGCTGGAGAATGTTCTAGTTGCTGAATGCAGAGCATATCTGCAACTCTGGTTCCTGAGAGTGCGCACGTTTGCTGACCAGAATTACGCGCTATCGCAACGCGAGAGAAAGCTGGGTGACATCGCTGCAGTAGACGTGTGCAGATAAACTTTATGACCAAACGATAACCACAAATGCTAGCCCTCTTCGTCTCCGCCAAACACCCAGATAACCGAGGTGGTCGTCCAGAGTACCTAG
>NW_013569122.1:8792-9248 GCF_000499745.2 Eimeria mitis | reverse complement strand
AACGATAACCACAAATGCTAGCCCTCTACGTCTCCGCCAAACACCCAGATAACCGAGGTGGTCGTCCAGAGTACCTAACGTCTGAAACAAGACACCGCGGAGTCGGCTGTGCCCTTTACAGAGTCATCTGCTGGACACATAGTGCTTCAGCAGTTGCTTGGGATCGTTCTTCATGCGCACCTGCGCCTCGCAGACAAGTTTTAGAGCGTTAAAATGCCCTGCGCCGGTACGGTTCAAAGCCCAGCATTTCGAAACCAGAATGAACCCTTCATTCGTTTTATAGAACGCTTCCACAAACTGGCATGCAGGCACATATAGATTCATGCCTGCCATCAAACATCCATTCCAAGTTGTATAAGTGCCCCAAATCTCGAATACCATATCAGTGGGCTACTAGAAGCATACGCCCGGGGCAAATCAACGCTCCATCATGACGCTAGAAACTGCGCCGCGCAC
>NW_013569122.1:8072-8692 GCF_000499745.2 Eimeria mitis | reverse complement strand
AAGTGCCCCAAATCTCGAATACCATATCAGTGGGCTACTAGAAGCATACGCCCGGGGCAAATCAACGCTCTATCATGACGCTAGAAACTCCTGCGCCGCGCAGACACCATTAACTCGCGCAGACGGAGTTACGATCCAAAGAGGGTCCCTGATGCAGGTAGTGATCCGCAACTTTTTTTCTTCCCCGAGATATATATTTTTTGTAAATAATCATGGTACTCTTGCGAAATATCATCGTACCCACAGCTCATTATTTCTCTCTTGTTTTCGCGCAATCAGCCTTAGGCCGTCATTCGCTATTCTATTTCGCAGCGCAACCACCACCACCGGACATAAATAGGCTCGACGAACTGTTAATACGAGTTGCAGAATATGTCTCGGAGACGCGTATAGCAGCATAAAACGCCCCAGACCAGCAGAAGGCAAGGAATACAACGGGGAACAGAAGCACATCTCAACCTCTCCTCACACCACAGCTCCATAAGTGTACAGGAACACACATGCAAGTCCACCGCCGAGCAATTCTTTATCTATCCGCGTCAAGCAGATGCCTCTGCTTGTGCGGACGTACTTTCTGATCGAAACGGCGCGACATCGAAGCACCAGAAACTGATTCGCAA
>NW_013569122.1:7231-7972 GCF_000499745.2 Eimeria mitis | reverse complement strand
AGCAATTCTTTATCTATCCGCGTCAAGCAGATGCCTCTGCTTGTGCGGACGTACTTTCTGATCGAAACGGTGCGACATCGAAGCACCAGAAACTGATTCGCAGATGTGTACAGCAGCGTCGATCCTGCGCCAGTTCACACTGCACACGTTCGCAAACACATCAATGGCAACCTGCAGGCAGTCTGAAACATAGCAGTAACAAAGCGCTTCAAGAGCATATAATCTTCCTACTGGATACACACTTGCTGGGCAAAACAGCACGCGATCCTAATGATAGGCGAGGACTCACCACATTGACGCCGTAGATGCACGCGGAGAAATTTCATAACCAACGATTCTCACACGTGCAGATCTTCATTTCTTCGTATATATTCTTGCGTATACTCCGATCAGCAGACGGAGCCCACTTCAATTGGGTCAAGAGAATCCAGTGCAATCTTGATACGACTTGCAGAGCGATGCAGCTGCCAGCGTCGCGGTTTCATTGACAAGCTTTTCCTTGTTGCAAGACCCAAAGCAATCGAAAATATTCAAGGCATGCGAACCCCCACCATTAAGTGCAGTAGGCATACGCTCCTTGGCTGGGCTTATTACAGTGAGTTGCAACCAACAATTTGCCTCAAGGTCATGACCCCCACCGAAAATCCGCACCGCAGCGCTAAAACACACCGAACAAGTATAGCACAAACAAGGCGATTAAAACCGGCAACGCTAGCGGCCCATGCAAAGCACCGCACTTAT
>NW_013569122.1:5689-7131 GCF_000499745.2 Eimeria mitis | reverse complement strand
GAGCCCCAGCGAAAATCCGCACCGCAGCGCTAAAACACACCGAACCAGTATAGCACAAACAAGGCGATTAGAACCGGCAACGCTAGCGGCCCATGCAAAGCACCGCATTTACTGGAACGTTCCATAAGCCTTGAATGCACCCTTTCGCTCTCTTAGCGGATGTCGGTTGCCACGTCTCAGAAACACGAAGGCAACTCAAACCATATATGCGCTGAGACAGCCCACAGGGACCACCGTATGTACCTTATGCGAAACACCGCATCTACTGCCACACATCACACACAATGAACGCCGATGTGTCCTATCGCTGGATGTTGCCGTTGCCACCCTCAGCACGTCATTCCTCAAGCACAAACGAAGCTCAAGCCGCCGGTGTGTATAGAAGGGCCATAGGGGCAACCATTCGCACTTTCTGCAGAACATCGTATTGACAGAGACGCTACACAGCCGATAAGTGCACTTGGTTGCTTTCTGCCCACATTGCCAGCGAAAAACGCTCCGTTCGCAATCGTACCATCATCTCCAAGTGGGTCCTGCAACGATGGCACCTCACAGTGAACGGTTTCATAGTACATTCCGAGACACGAAAAGGCACCGACACTGAAAGGAGGACCAGTTTGTTAAACGCGTTCAACTTCACCACTAGAGGTCCCGGATTGATTTTGTGAAACTGAATGACTTCTGCCCAGAACTTCCCAAAGCAGAGCCCAGATTGAAGGGTACAACTACGTCCGAATTGAGTTACATGTGGCACTCCGTCGACGTTCCATCAACAAGTGCTGCTCCTTCAGATTTGCGCGTGCGCATGAGACAAACTCACACCAGAACCCAACAATAGGTGGGGTGTGTGGGCAGGTTTAGTATGCAATTTTCTTGATCCATTTTATGCTCCCTGGGCTAACTGTGGGTGAGCCACAAAGCCCCACCAATTGCTGCTCTTTAGCAATCGCATGTGGTAATTTTACGACCCAAGAAGTTGCGCCTAGCACGAACCAACAGCACGAAATTACAGTATTTCTGTCCGATAGACGTTCCCGACAATTAACGCAATCAACACGGAGATCTGTATGCATCCACACACGGGAGCGCGTGCTTCTGCTGCCCTGCTGAATGACGAGTGACCTATCTGTTCATTTCCGCACGCTCGCGCATCACTGAAGCAACCTGGTTTATGCCTTTTAGAGGACGTAAGAGGGCATTTTCATCGACCAGAGCACAAATAGTGTAGCCCTTGCCTGGAAGCAAGCTACTACCCCAATACACAGAAAACATCTTTCACGTTGAGTTGGATGCTGTACGCATTGTATGAGTCCCATAACTAACCGCTTACTTCACGGCTTCGAGATATCGCCTCCTAACTACATCGGAGGGACGTAGGCCTGATACGGTAAAAATTACATGCCGTCACCATTCGTAGTGCACAGCATTAGATCACTCCATAT
>NW_013569122.1:5312-5589 GCF_000499745.2 Eimeria mitis | reverse complement strand
ATGCAATTTTCTTGATCCATTTTATGCTCCCTGGGCTAACTGTGGGTGAGCCACAAAGCCCCACCAATTGTTGCTCTTTAGCAATCGCACGTGGTGATTTTACGACCCAAGAAGTTGCGCCTAGCACGAACCAACAGCACGAAATTACAGTACTTCTGTCCGATAGACGTTCCCGACAATTAACGCAATCAAGACGGAGATCTGTATGCATCCACACACGGCAGCGCATGCTTCTGCTGCCCTGCTGAATGACGAATGACCTATCTGTTCATTTCCC
>NW_013569122.1:4650-5212 GCF_000499745.2 Eimeria mitis | reverse complement strand
CCAATTGTTCTTCTTTAGCAAACGCTCTTGTTGATTTTACGACCCAAGAAGTTGCGCCTAGCACGAACCAGCAGCAGGCAATTACAGTATTTCTGTCCGATAGACGATCCCGACAATTAACGCAATCAGCACGGAGATCTGTATGCATCCACACACGGCAACGCGTGATTCTGCTGCCCTGCTGAATGAAGAATGACATAACTCTTCATTTCCCCACGCTCGAGCATTACTGAGCCAACCTGGTTTATGCCTCGCAGAGGAAGTAAGAGGGCGTTTTCATCGACCAGAGCACAAATAATGTAACCCTTGCCTGGAAGCAAGCAGTTACCCCAATACACAGAAAACAACCTTCGTTTACGTTGAGTTTGATGCTGTACGCATTTTATGAGTCACATAACTAACCGCTTACTTCAGGGCTTCGAGTATCACCTCCTAACTACATCGGAGGGACGTAGGCCTGATACGGTAAAAATTACATGCCGTCACCATGCGTAGTGCACAGCATTAGATCACTCCATATTTCTCCCCCAACAATACTAGTCGATCCCCATAAACGCTCTGG
>NW_013569122.1:4372-4550 GCF_000499745.2 Eimeria mitis | reverse complement strand
TTCTCCCCCAACAATATTAGTCGATCCCCATAAACGCTCTGCGGATCCTGCATATCAGTTGTTGAACAGTTGCGCGAACAATTTCGAATTCACGAAATACAAGCACGATTTGGAATGAGACGAAGGGTAACTTTCAAGGCGAGTATACGAAGTTTCTAAACAGACGTGATTTGATTTT
>NW_013569122.1:4167-4272 GCF_000499745.2 Eimeria mitis | reverse complement strand
AAGAACCCTGGCAGAAAAGCACCGCTTTTCCCTCCATGAACACGCATGGAGACAAACCGTTCGCCCCGTTTGTAGTGGATGGCCCAATAGGCGCCACAACGCACC
>NW_013569122.1:3768-4067 GCF_000499745.2 Eimeria mitis | reverse complement strand
AGTAGTGGAGTAGCGTACGCACACGTTTGGAGACTACACGTTTGTATCAGATTCACTTAGTATATTGGCATTTTGCGAACATGTTGTTGTTCACATTGCTCAGCTTCACCCTATAGCTGGCGTTGAAGCCCTAGGCTCAACTGAAAGCTTCTATTGGTTTCTATGCATCAGACTGCTACGGAAGACTTCCAGTGTTGCAGACGAAAACTCTGTAAGGCAAGCGACCGCTTGCCTTACCGAGCACACATTCTGAAGCGCCTCCTTCCCCAAGCACCAAATTCCGCACCCAGCCTTCAACC
>NW_013569122.1:3334-3668 GCF_000499745.2 Eimeria mitis | reverse complement strand
GCGTTGAAGCCCTAGGCTCAACTGAAAGTTTCTATTGGTTTCTATGCATCAGACTGCTACGGAAGACTTCCAGTGTTGCAGACGAAAACACTCTGTAAGGCAACCGGCCGCTTGCCTTACCGAGCACACATTCTGAAGCGCCTCCTTCCCCAAGCACAAAATTCCGCACCCAGCGTTCAACAGTTTCCGCGTTCTCTCGCTAAAATCATAATTCATAACAAGCGACAAGCCCAATCAGAGTACGCACTCCCTATAAATGTTATGGGAAAAAGAAACCCCGCACTACTTCAAAAACCATTAATGCCAATACATTCGCCTTGAAGTTAGCCTACAA
>NW_013569122.1:1264-3234 GCF_000499745.2 Eimeria mitis | reverse complement strand
TAGAATTAACCTGCCAAAGGGCCGCTTGCTTTACCGAGCACACATCCTGAAGCGTCTGCTTCCCAAAGCATCAAATTCCGCACCCAGCCTTCAACCGTTTTCGCGTTCTCTCGCTAAAATGATAATTCATAGCACGCATAGCACGCGGCAAGCCCAACCAGAGTACGCACTCCCTATAAATGTTACGGGAACCCTCTAGAAACCCCACACTACTTCAAAAACCATTAATGCCAATACATTCGCCTTGAAGTTAACCGGCAGGTTGTTCCTATTGGGCAAATGATACTGGCACAGGATTTAAGAACCCTGGCAGAAAAGCACCGCTTTTCCCTCCATGAACACGCATGGAGACAAACCGTTTGCCCCGTTCGTATTGGATGGCCCAATAGACGCCACAACGCACTTAACCACAAGACCATAGTCGGAGGTAACTGTAATACAATGGTTTACCCATGTGCCTAATATATGTTGCAGAAGATATACACAGAAGATCTTACCGTTTTCGTGTCCACTCCGTGAAACGAGAATTTATAGAAGGTGATAGGCCCAATAAGAGTACGCACTCCCTACATATGTCGCGGGTAGCCGCTTGAGCCGCCATACGACTTCGCCAAGCTCCAGTGCCACTAAGCCCACCCTGAAACTAACCTACATATTCTTCCTATTGAGGGCCTCACACCAGCGCAGGCGTTACGAACACTGCCAGAAACACACCGCCTTTCCACACAAACACAACCCGTTCGAACGGCTCCCAGTAGAAGGGCCCGTCAGGTCGCAGAACATCTCGAACAACAAGCCCCTGCTCTGATGTAACAGGAATACGATTCATCATCTATGCATCTAATCTAGATTGGGGAAGACGCACTTCTAAGTGCCGCGTCCACGAGTTGGTGGTCTTAACGCATCACTTGATCGCAGATATGGGACACCATCATGCATGTATCTTCAGCTTCCATAACGCCCACATCATATAGACTGATTGTTCAGTGCTGCCTGGCTTCAACTTTGCAGACGCTCGCGGTTTCCTCAGCGGTTCTGACACTCTGCAGCTCAATGCGCATAGGCACCTCATGAAGACAGCCGAAATAAGCGAGCTGCGCTGGATAGTGTAGACGGACAGTAGCAAAGTGTAAGTGGAACTGCGTTCGCGCTCAGTCATCTGTTGACTTGCTTTGTGATTCAAATGAGCACGCGCTGCACCCAGTCTTCATGAAACGACCAGTGGCCATATCTACTGTGGAGCGTAGACGATCGTGAAAGAACCTCTAGGTTCCGTAAGTGTCCGACTAAATCTTGTTGGTTAGCCGGAGTAACACTAGAAATAATTCAACGCACCAACTGGGCCACATAGCTGTACATCACATTGGATATTTTTGCCGGGCACCTCCTACTGACGTGGTGCAATGCAACGTCCCACAGAATGGGAATTCATACAACTCGCGCTTGTTTCCAATGAGCTAAAACATCAAAACATTACAATGCCCTGATGGAAAGCAGTCAATTCTCATTGCAAACGGGAAGGCGAATTAGCAGTGTTCTAGCTCGGCAATCGATTAATGCACGTCCATACTGCGTTACATGCTGGTCCAGAGAAACTGACAGCGCCTCAAAAGGACTCGCTGTTTTGTACGGTAGTGCTACGCCACTGCACAACTGCTTTTACTGCACGCAGTAGCACCTCCGTTCAGTCGCTGGAAGGCGACGGCACGCTATGCTGATGGCCTGTTGCACCGTCCCTGAGAAAACGTACCTCTGGCAAGGCATCGTGCACGATCTAGTTGAATGCCATCTTAACGCTTAAAGCGCACCCGCGATTTGCCAAGGCAGGAACTCGTTATTGTAGACGAATCGTACTCAAGGTGGAGGAATCTTTGTTTTTCCTGAAGATCACAGCCTAACCCATTCCACCTCGCCTCATCCCTAGCCGAGCCAGTCTAGTGATATGTAGGCTCTGCATGCAACTCGGGACT
>NW_013569122.1:0-1075 GCF_000499745.2 Eimeria mitis | reverse complement strand
GCCTACCACGCTGCTAAGCGCATAACGCGGAATTTGCGTCCATAAATATATGTGAGCGCGCCTCTAGTTGGCACTCGCTGCACACCGCCGAGTCAACTTCTACCTCAGTTTGCAGGCTGTTGCCTAGCCCCTAATTTTTGCGTAGGCATCCTTGTTTATCAACACTTACACAAGCACGTAAGGTTGTTGGAGTGTTGCCAAGAGCACACACAAGCAGACACGGCAACAAAATGAACCGATTATACCTGCGGCATCGTTCCAGCCCAGACTGCGCGTGTATAGGCACCGCCAAGGGTCCCCGCAAAGCACCTAAGTCTGCGCAACACGCCCCACACCCAGAATAGGTGCACACGTTCCGCTCGTCCTAGATTATCTGCTTATGGGCCTCACCAAATCACTGAGCGACAACCTTCCAACTCTTCAATGTTCCAGGCAGCTTTTTCGCGAGTAGACGAATCGCGGACCTGCTTTTGCCGTTTGTGAGGCATTCGAGTTCACGCCGCGCAGGCAAACACCCGCTTCAAGGGACTGAGACCGCAGCGGATACGCCTTTCAGTCACTACGTATAGGAGATGCATCGCTATGTGCCTAACAAAGGCCTACCGCTTTGGCCCTGCAGGCCATAAAATCGAATGATGCACTAATGGAAAAGCAGGTCCGCGGGTGGCGGACGCAAAAAACGTAACGAAAGCGCCGTGCGGTCGGTGCCGCCTTGGACTTAGTGGATGCGATGCAACAGCCCTACGACAAGCATGCTTCTCTCGTCAAAGAGGAATGAGGAAAGGTGGAATTCTCTCCCAGGGAGTATGAACGTTGACTGCTGTTCGTTAGCTAAGCAAGCTACTACCGGGACTGCGAGAAGCACGATTGCTAAGCTCACTGTCACAACCAAATTCAGAGTGTTGCAATCCTGCCCTCCGAGGGTATGTCAAACACATACTTGATGCAACCTGTTCTCAGTTGGTATGCATGTGCTCTTCTCCGCTCCAGATACACCCTCGAACTGTCCCATTATCATACCCTTCTTCATCACCCGTTGCACACATCAGGTCCGTCTGCACACCCTTCTTCTTCA
>NW_013569121.1:498-640 GCF_000499745.2 Eimeria mitis | reverse complement strand
TAAACCCTAAACCCTAAACCCTAAACCCTAAACCCTAAACCCTAAACAATAAACCCTAAACAATAAACCCTAGAATGTAAACCCTAAACCCTATATAATAAACACTAGAATGTAAACCCTAAACCACGGCTGCTCACCTCCC
>NW_013569121.1:0-288 GCF_000499745.2 Eimeria mitis | reverse complement strand
AAACCCTAAACCCTAAACCCTAAACCTTATGATCATATAAAAACATATTAATAAACAAAAATAAAATATAAAAATAAATAAACAAAAACAAATAAAATATAAAAATAAATAAACAAAAACAAGTAAAATATAATTATAAATAAACAAAAACAAGTAAAATATAGTAATAAATAAACAAAAACAAATAAAATATAATTATAAATAAACTACTTATTTAGTAGTTTTTGTAGAAGAGAAGGAAAGTAAACAACTCTCTTATTTATAAAAAACATAAAACAAAAATAAACA
>NW_013569120.1:409-640 GCF_000499745.2 Eimeria mitis | reverse complement strand
TATATATATATATATATACAAATATAAATATAAATATAAATATAAATATAAATATAAATATAAATATAAAGTATGTGTGTGTATGCAGCTATCGATGTATATGGGTTGGGAGGTGGGATCGTTATTGTTAGATAACCTGGGTGATGGTGTATTACTCAACACCCCACACTTGTTGTCTTTGCTGCAACAAAGACAGCTTGTCTTTGATCTGCTGCTCTGCTGCTGCATGCG
>NW_013569119.1:373-640 GCF_000499745.2 Eimeria mitis | reverse complement strand
TCGTGCAGCCGGATTTACAGACCGCTAAAAGACACCCCTAATGTTTCAGTGTCTGAACACCCCCGTGTCCCACAAGAAGAGCTGTACGACTCAGTGTCAACTCCTTGCGATATATAAGAGTTCGAGAGATTTTACAGTTGGGTTTAGAGTTTAGTTGCGGAGGATAAACAATGAAAACGAAGTCCACGAAAAAAAACAGCAAGAGCAAGTTAAAAATTATGTGAAAAGAGACATCTCTGCATGCTCCTAATTCACTGCATAGCTGTG
>NW_013569119.1:0-174 GCF_000499745.2 Eimeria mitis | reverse complement strand
ATTCTTCGGCGAGTTCGCTATTGGCGGCTGCGCGCAGCAACAAGCAAAAGAGACAACAGCAACTGTTCTGGGCACGATGACAGCACTCAAAGCATATGAAATTCAGAAGAACAGAGAAAAAGGAGCACTGAAATGCAGATGAACAGCAGAGACGAAAGAGCAAGAGGAGGGGCT
>NW_013569118.1:8763-11426 GCF_000499745.2 Eimeria mitis | reverse complement strand
CCCCCGAGGGGCCCCCCAGGGGCCCCCAGCCAATACATAGAGACCAGTATCGTCTAGAGAGAAACCTAGACGCCTGGCAACCCAGCGGCAACTTCTATTGAAGTGAGAGGACCCCGTAAAGTATAGTAGCGAGGGGGCCCTCATCTGCTGAGGGTACAGTTTAATATCTATACGGCGGGGGGCCCTGGGGCCCCCCCATGCTGCAGCACAATATACACAACCTGATAATGCTGCAGGGCAATAGGAAATACCCGATGATGCAGCACTGCACTTGTAAGCAATCCCTCTGCTGCTGCTGCTGCTGCTGCTGCTGTTGCTGCTGTTGCTGCTGCTGCTGCTGCTGCTGCTGCTGCGGGGCCAAGGGGGCCAGCAGCAGATGCCGAAGTACCCTGAGCATCTGCCCTTCAGCTTCTTCGTGAGGGGGACAACGCGAGGGATACGAGCAGCAGCAGCAGCAGCAGCAGCAGTACTAGCAGCAGCAGCAGCAGCAGCAGCATCAGTACCAGCAGCAGCAGCAGCAGCAGCAGGGGGCATGGGTGGAGCCAGTGGCTCTTCATCGCTCTCATCAGAGTCTCTTGAGTCTTCGTCATCAGCAGCAGCAGCAACAGCAGCAGCTGCTGCTGCAGCAGCAGCAGCAGCAGCAGCAGCAGAAGACCCCTTTCGCATCACTTTATACTGCAGGTCTTCCAGTATGAGGCCCTGCTGACGCAGCAAATCCACCACCCTAAGCAGCAGCAGCAGCAGCAGCAGCAGCAGCAGCAGCAACAGCAGCAGAAGCAGCAGCAGAAGCAGCAGCAGCAGCAACAGGCTAACACACAGTATACAAAGACACCAAAGCAAGCCCCATATTTCTTCTACAGCATAGACACTAACCCTAAACCCTAAACCCTAAACCCTCGACCCTAAACCCTAAACCACAAAACCTAAACCCTCGACCCTAAACCCTAAACCCTAAACCCTCGACCCTAAACCCTAAACCCTAAACCCTCGACCCTAAACCCTAAACCCTCGGTCACCTGAATATAGTTTGTGTGTGTTGTACCCTAAACCCTAAACCCTAAACCCTCGACCCTAAACCCTAAACCCTAAACCCTAAACCCTCGGTCACCTGAATATAGTTTGTGTGTGTTGTGTGTGGTCTGTCTGTATAAGCAGAATATCGATGTCGCCGCATTCGCTGCGGCCCCTCCTGTAGCTGCCGCAGCACAACACCTCTGTTATACCCCTCAGAAACGAAACCCTGCTGCTGCTGCTGCTGCTGCTGCTGCTGCTGCTGCTGCTGTTGCTGTTGCTGTTGCTGTTGCTGCTGCTGGTGTCGTCAAAGTAGCTGCTGCACGACGCCCCGCAGCAGGAGCAGCAGAGGCAAGAGGCTGTTTCGGCGCTGCTGCTGCTGCTGCTGCTGCTGCTGCTACTGCTCCTATTGCTGCTGCTGCTGCTGCTGCTGCTGCTGCTGCTGCAGGGGCTGTGCAGCAGCAGACGGGTGAGGAAAGCAGCAACAGCAGCAATCTCCTCTCTGACTATCTTCAGGGCGAAGGCCCCCGCATAGCGCAGCCCCACGGCTTGAGCTCCGCGTAGGGGGAATGCTGCTGCTGCTGCTGCTGCTGCTGCTGCAGCAGCAGCAACAGATGCTTCCTCTTCTGGTGCTGCTGCTGCTGTTGCTGCTGTTCCTGTAGTTAGTTTCGGGGTTGCTGCGAAAGCTGCTGCGCCGCTGGTATCTGCTGCTGCTGCTGCTGCTGGCTTGGTCTGCTGCAGCTGCAGCAAGCGCTGCTGCAGCTGCTGCAGTTGCTGCTGCTGCTGCCGCAGGGAGTCGAGTGTGTGTCCGCGTGCATGCAGCATTTTGGCTGTCTTTGGCCCTACCCCAAATATGAGTTGTAGTTGCTGCTGCTGCTGCTGTGCTGCTGCTGCTGCTGCGTCCTGCTGCAGCAGCAAAGTTCTGCTGCTGCTGCCTCGAGCAGCAATCTCATATATCGTCTGCAGCACGGACCGCCCTATGCCCGCAACAAACCGCAGCAGCGGCAGCTTCTCCTTTGTGAGGCCTTGCTGCAGCTCAGCAGCAGCAGCAGCAGCAGCAGCAGTAGCAGCAGCAGGAGTTGCTGCTGCTGCTCCTGCTGCTGTTGCTGCTGCTCCTGCTGCTGTTGCAGGAGATGCTGCTGTTCCAGCCCGTAGGCGCAAGTCCATGCTCCTGATGTTCCTGCTGCTGCTGCCGCTGCTGCTGCTGCTGCTGCTGCTGCATGCAGCAGCAACAGCAGCAGCAGCACGACGGAAGCCTGCAGCACGCCAGTTCTCCCCCTGCTGCTCATACACTGCAGCAACAGCCCTCAGCTCCCTCACAACCAACTCAGTCAAATCTGAGCTGCAACTTGCTGCTGCTGCTGCTGCTGCTGTTGCTGCTGCTGCAGGTGCTGCTGCTGCTGTTGTTGTTGCTGCTGTAGGTGCTGCTGCTGGTTCGGCTTTACCTGCTGCTGCTGCTGCTGGCTTAGGCTTTGCTGCTGCTGCTGCTGCCACCGGTAGTATAGCTTCCGTTCCTGCTGCTGACAAGTCAGCAGCAGCAGCAGCAGCAGCAACAGCAGCAGCAGCAGCAGCAGTTGTGTCTGTAGCAGTGGTGGTGATTGCTGCTTGCGGGGACGAGTACCCTGAGAACTGCCTCAGAACCTGCTGCTGCT
>NW_013569118.1:7690-8746 GCF_000499745.2 Eimeria mitis | reverse complement strand
GCTGCTGCTGGCTTAGGCTTTGCTGCTGCTGCTGCTGCCACCGGTAGTATAGCTTCCGTTCCTGCTGCTGCTGCTCCCCCTTCCGCCTCTTCGAAAAATGTGTATCACCCCAGGCACTCGTGGGGCTTGCCGTTGCTGCTGCTGCTGCTGTTGCTGTTGCTGCTGCTGCTGTTGCTGCTGCTGCTGCTGTTGCTGCTGCTGCTGCTGTTGCTGCTGCTGTCAGAGAACCTCCACTGTCCTGCACGGCAGCTGATGATGGCGCTGCTGCTGCGTCTCCGTGCTGTGTGTGCTGCTGCTGCTGCTGCTGCTGCTGCTGCTGAGCAGCAGCAGCAGCAGAAGTAGCAGCAGCAGCAGCAGCAGCAGCAAGGGCTTTGAGGGGCTGCGGGGTTTGGGGGCGCAGCACCGAGGCCATAGTTAAGCTGACCCCAACCAGCTGCGGCTCCTCATCTGAAGATGAGTTTGCTGCTGCTGCTGCTGCTGCTGCTGCTGCTGCTGCTGCTGCTGCTGTTGCTGCTGTTGTTGTTGCTGCTGCTGTTTCTGGTGCTGCTGCACCTGGTGCAGTTGATCCTGTTGCTGCTGCGTTTGCTGCTGCTGCTGCTGCTGCAGCTTGTTTGTTGCTGCTGCAGTGGCTGCCCCCCAGGGGCCCCTCCATGCTTATCTATGGGCCCCCTGGGGGCCCCCCAAGGGCCTCTGCCTGTACCCAGTTACTACCGGGGCCCCCCGAGGGGGCCCCCCCTCTCTCTGGGGGCCCCCCTCCTGCTGGGGGGCCCCCCTGACCTAGGGGGCCCCCCTGCAGCCAGCGGAGTACCTCGAGCCTTTACTTCTTCTTTTTAGGGTTTAGGGTTTAGGGTTTTATTTTTTATATTGACGATGAGACGCTGCAGCCAACACACCATCCTTTGGGGGCCCCCCTAGGGGGGCCCCCTTCCTCCCCCGGGGGGCCCCAAGGGTACAGTTGGGGGCCCCCAGCAGCAGGGAGCAGCAGCGGGGGCCCCCCGCTGCAGCTCTATAAGCAGTAGAAGGGTTTAGTTATTTTGTTTACTGCCACAATATAAC
>NW_013569118.1:6227-7590 GCF_000499745.2 Eimeria mitis | reverse complement strand
TGCTGCTGCTGCTGCTGCTGCTGTTGCTGCTGTTGTTGTTGCCGCTGCTGCTTCTCGTGCTGCTGCACCTGATGCAGTTGATCCTGTTGCTGCTGCGTTTGCTGCTGCTGCTGCAGCTTGTTTGTTGCTGCTGCAGTGGCTGCCCCCCAGGGGCCCCTCCATGCTTAACTATGGGCCCCCTGGGGGCCCCCCACGGGCCTCTGCCTGTACCCAGTTACTACCGGGGCCCCCCGAGGGGGCCCCCCCTCTCTCTGGGGGCCCACCTCCTGCTGGGGGGCCCCCCTGACCTAGGGGGCCCCCTTGCAGCCAGCGGAGTACCTCGAGCCTTTACTTCTTCTTTTTAGGGTTTAGGGTTTAGGGTTTTATTTTTTATATTGACGATGAGACGCTGCAGCCGACACACCATCCTTTGGGGGCCCCCCTAGGGGGGCCCCCCACCTCCCCCGGGGGGCCCCAAGGGTACAGTTGGGGGCCCCCAGAAGCAGCGAGCAGCAGCGGGGGGCCCCCGCTGCAGCTCTATAAGCAGTAGAAGGGTTTAGTTCTTTTGTTTACTGCCACAATATAAAAAACAACAAACACACACAGGGGCCCCCCGAACCCTACCCTGCACCGGCATGGGGGCCCCCCCCGTACCCAGACCCTTGGGGGGCCCCCCTGGTGTAGGGGGCCCCCTCCGGCCCTTGGGGGCCCCCTGGGGCCCCCATACTGCTGCAGGGGGGCCCCTACACCAAGACAAGGGTTGCTGTTACTTCTGTGTTATATAAACTTCTGCTGAGCCAGGGGCCCCCCTTTGACAGTCCTTGGGGGCCCCCGGGGGGCCCCCGGGGGCCCCCCGGGGGGGCCCCCCTGGTAGCAGCGCAGGGGCCCCTAGGAAGCCCTAGGGGCCCCTGGGGGCCCCATCGACAGAGCTGTATATATTAAGCAGATGATTGCGGTGTATAGGCAGGGGCCCCCCAATACAAAATTAAATTTGCTGCAGCAACTGGGGGCCCCCAGAGAGAGCAGGCTGAGACGATAGCTGCTGCTGCAGCAGTGACAGCAGCAGCAGCAGCAGCAGCAACAGCGGAGCAGCAACAACAATAGCAGCGGCAGCAACAACATCACCAGCAGCAGCAGCAACAGCAGCAGCAACAGCAACAGCAGCAACAGCAACAGCAGCAGCAGCAGCAGCAGCAACAGGGGGATAAAAAATTAATTTATACAGCTGACAGTTCAGGTGTATAGACACATCAGTGTTGGGGTGTACAGGCAGCTGCATATACTAAAATAAACAGCAGCAAATACTCATCACTCGTTCAGCAGCAGCAGCAGCAGCAGCAGCAGCGGCTGCTGCTGCTGTTACAGCTGCTGCTGCTGTTGCTGA
>NW_013569118.1:6023-6127 GCF_000499745.2 Eimeria mitis | reverse complement strand
GCTGAGCCAGGGGCCCCCCTTTGACAGTCCTTGGGGGCCCCCGGGGGGCCCCCGGGGGCCCCCCGGGGGGCCCCCTATGATAGCAGCGCAGGGGCCCCTAGGAG
>NW_013569118.1:5605-5923 GCF_000499745.2 Eimeria mitis | reverse complement strand
TTGCGGTGTATAGGCAGGGGCCCCCCAATACAAAATTAAATTTGCTGCAGCAACTGGGGGCCCCCAGAGAAAGCAGGCTGAGACGATAGCTGCTGCTGCAGCAATGACAGCAGCAGCAGCAGCAGCAGCAACAGCGGAGCAGCAACAGCAATAGCAGCAGCAGCAACAACACCGGCAGCAGCAGCAGCAAGAGCAGCAGCAACAACAGCAGCAGCAGCAACAGCAACAACAGCAGCAGCAGCAACAGCAGCAGCAACAGCAGCAAACGGGAGATAAAAAATTAATGTATACAGCTGACGGTTCAGGTGTATAGACACC
>NW_013569118.1:5141-5536 GCF_000499745.2 Eimeria mitis | reverse complement strand
CGTTCAGCAGCAGCAGCAGCAGCAGCAGCAGCGGCTGCTGCTGCTGTTACAGCTGCTGCTGCTGTTGCTGCTGCTGCTGCTGCTGCTGCTGTTGCTGCTGCAGGTTCTCTCCCAGCCTAGAGTAGTTGCTGCTGCAGCAGTAGCAGCACAGCTGCTGCTGTATGTGTTTCTGTATCACTTGCTGCTGCTATTGCTGCTGCAGTTGCTGCTGCTGTTGCTGCTGCCCCTGCAGCACTTATCAACAGCAGCTCCCGCTGCAGCAGGGGGCCCCCTGGGGGGCCCCCCCGGGGGCCCCCTCGGGGGCCCCCCTCGTCTGATAGGTGAGAGGAAAGAGGGTACTTGCTGCAGCAAAGACAAACTTATTGCACTGCTGCTTCAGCGCCATAGCCAGCACA
>NW_013569117.1:404-641 GCF_000499745.2 Eimeria mitis | reverse complement strand
CACCTCCTCACGTCGCCGCCTGGCCAATTCATTTCAAACCTCTACTCGCACGCCAAGCACTAAATCCCCACCCTTCTCAACCGGCCTTGCAGTTCACTTCAGTCCACTCTATCAAATGTGCAGCCTGAAGAGCAAGTCTCCCGACCGCGTCGGGTTCCCGGTTCTCTAGCCCCGAATGCAAAGCGACCACCCGATCCTCAACACGGCAAAACCTCTCCATCCAGATGCTGCACACGG
>NW_013569117.1:0-154 GCF_000499745.2 Eimeria mitis | reverse complement strand
CGAAACTCTACTCGCACGCCAAGGAGTCGATCCTCCGCCCTCTCAACCAGCCTCTGCAGTTCATTTCATCTCACTCTACCAAAGGTACAACATAAACAGCAACACCTCCCACCGCCGGCGGTTCGCGCTTCTCTAGCCCCTACTGCAAACCGGG
>NW_013569116.1:492-641 GCF_000499745.2 Eimeria mitis | reverse complement strand
CGGGTGGGGGTCGGTTGTATTACGAGCAGCAGCGGGGAGCGCTTCAGCCCCACTTCTGGCTGCCTCCTACCCGCAGCACCCAGGCCCTAGCTCAACGCCCAGGACGCCTAGTGCCAGGCGAGGGAGGTCAGCTGCTTTGGGACAATCTG
>NW_013569116.1:0-215 GCF_000499745.2 Eimeria mitis | reverse complement strand
CAGTTAGTAGAAAGACTTGAGGCAACCGTTTCCCCAAAACTGCTAGTTTGTACCATTTTGAACTTCGGAAGTTAATGCAAGTCGTATAACACAACCGATTTTCATTTGAAGGATGCATGCATGCAACTGAGGAGATTTGCTGCGATGGGGCTTGGCGCCAACGGCCGCCTGCACCGTTGTGGGTGCAGCGCGAGATGTTCCTTTAGAAGTCGAGT
>NW_013569115.1:252-641 GCF_000499745.2 Eimeria mitis | reverse complement strand
GGGGACTGAAGGAGACAATTAGTTTCTGCTGCTGCTGCTGCTGCTGCTGCTGCTGCTGCTGCTGCTGCTGCTGTGGTGTCTCCCTGCTGCAGCAGCAGCACAGCTGTTCTACCAAAGGGGCCCCCCTCTTGCTGGGGGCCCCCCTCCTCTGGGGGCCCCCTCTCCTCTTCGGGGGGCCCCCTAAACTCATCATCTGCAGCACAAAACAAACCCCCCCTGTACACCCAATCTATAAACACTTATATATACATACACGCATACAAAGGGGGCCCCCAAGGGGCCCCCAAGGGGCCCCCAAAAGGGTCTTGA
The DNA here is from genome assembly GCF_000499745.2 of Eimeria mitis. Taxonomy (NCBI): domain Eukaryota; phylum Apicomplexa; class Conoidasida; order Eucoccidiorida; family Eimeriidae; genus Eimeria; species Eimeria mitis. Next base: position 332 of record NW_013569115.1, on the reverse strand, counting down.
AGGGGCCCCCAGGGGGCCCCCCGCAGTGGAGCATTGGAGAGGGTTGAACACTAAACCCTAAACCCTAAACCCTAAACCCT
>NW_013569115.1:0-183 GCF_000499745.2 Eimeria mitis | reverse complement strand
ATATATATATATATATATATATATATATATATATATATATATATATATATATATATATGTTTGTATATATATATATTATGTTTATACATATTATATAGTATATATTATAAATTAAATATATTATATATATATATATATATATATATATATATATATATATATATATATATATATATATATATA
>NW_013569114.1:513-641 GCF_000499745.2 Eimeria mitis | reverse complement strand
TGGAATATGCTTAGTCGTGTGGAGAATGGGGAGGGAGAAGTTTTGTTTCGTTGAGGAACCGAAGCCCGTTTTGCAGTAGGGGCTAGAGAACCGGGAACGACTGGCGATGAGGAGAGTTGCTGTTCAGA
>NW_013569114.1:0-163 GCF_000499745.2 Eimeria mitis | reverse complement strand
CATGGAGAGGGAGGGGTTTTGTTTCGTTGAGGAACGGAAGCCCGTTTTGCAGTATGGGCTAGAGAACGGGGAGCCGCAGGCAGTGGGGCGGGGTGCTGTTCAGGCAGTACGCTTGCAGGGGGCGAGTGAAATGAACTGCAAGGCTGGTTGGGAAGGGTGGGAG
>NW_013569113.1:7975-11158 GCF_000499745.2 Eimeria mitis | reverse complement strand
GGCCCCTGTTGCCGGTGTTCCGGAGGCCCACTGGATGCACTACAAACTCATGTATTCCTCCTGCCTCATTTGTCCAGAAGGAGTTGATTGATCATTTATTTACAGAATGCAACCTCCTGATCCGTATTTGGGCGCTGCGTCGAAGGAGACGTGCAGCCACACTCCAGGGACAGTCCCCCTGCATCGACGTCCAAACCGCGCAGGCGTCGTAACTTTGGGGAACTCAGGACACACAGGAGCACCGCAGCCAGAACTATAACATAAGGCGAGTTTAAATTCTACTCCCTTCTTTTTCAACTTCTACATGTAACTGTGGGGTAGCCAAAGTTGTTGGGTTTCGTTGGTTTGCGAGGTGTCCACTCTGGAGCGGTCGACTACAGCGTCTTCATTTTAAACGCCATTTAGTCCACGTAGTGTTACGCCAATGCCTTCATTGTAAAGGACGTATCAGACCTGAGTCTTATCGACACGTTATTTGCCAAGACCGACTTGTAATATGCCTTGTGGAGGCCTATCGACGTGTTCCACAGCAAGTCGGCGGACAGGAACAACGCATAGTTCAGCCCTGTGGTACTATAAGGGTGCAAGAGTGAACATGTAAAGTATGTGCGGAGGTGGCATATGAAACTGTAGGGTCCACACCCGCCCATGAGCTGGCTACAGCGCAGGCAGTATAGCAACGTATGACAGGTGTCGCCGTCCCGAACGGAAGACCACCGGAACCAGCAGAAGAGTCACCACACTCGCACATACTCCCAAGTGTTCTCGACCCCCGTTTCTGTCTCTAGGATCTTTCCACATGCAGCAACAAAGGCTTGATCGGGTGTTGGAAGGCGGTGGCCTGCCCTGAATTGCAGCGCACCTTGCTGCAACTGCTGCTGCAAGCCAATCCCAGACGAAAGCCAACACAAGCTCCCTTTCGCTGCCTGAACAAACACTGTGAACAATTTCTAGATGTTTCCCAAGACCACCCAGTAGCCTGCATACACTGAAACACAAGTACAAGGCCCAACACCGTACCGGGCCCGCTAACGTGCTCACCCATTTGCCCTGGTCTTCCAATGTATGCCGTCTACATTCAGCGCGAGGCAGAGCAGGGACAGCCTTGCGCTTTCTATTGCGACCTTCAAAAAGGGCAGGGCCTGAAAATGCCTCTTAATTCACTTCAGGCTTAATAGCCTTCAAACGCCAAGCGATCGGATAACTACTGCCGTGCCATTAACGAGAAGGTCCAAAAGCAGTTGCATCATCAGTTAGACATATCTACGGTCACTGCCGGCTTTCCGTGAAGAGCAACTGGAGCTGCCTCCCGGCGCGGACTAGCATGAAAGCAATTGCCATCTAAGCCAAGGCAGGCAAACAAGTGTTCACTTGTTGGGTACAGCTGGAAAAATCATAATAGCTGCCGCCTTGTGCCTTCCTCGGGGCTCAAGTGACAACTAAGCCGAGTGCAGCGTGTGCGTCTGATGCCACCCTGAGAAAAGGCAAGGCGGAAGGCTCATGTCGGACCAGCACACAATGCGGGGAGCATGAACAGCAGTTGCAGATAAGCCAGGTAAACGAGCATACAAAGTTATGGGTACCTTTAGTGGTCTTCAACTCAGAAAACTCTGGGCGTTCAGAAACGCCTAAATGCATTGCATACAAATACCCATGCCTATAATCTAACAGTCTACACCCAGATGCAAGCGTCATGATCGTCTTCGTCTGTACGGCCGTGGAACGCCAACGCAAATTGCACGATCCCTGGAAGACATACAGAATTCCCTGTCATCCATTACCCATAATTCCCACAGCGGGTTTGTCAGCTGGCTCTCTGCGCTTGCTTCGGCAATAATTGTCCTTTTCAGTTCAATTATTTCCCTAAATGGCGGCCTTTTTCCTTCTTTATATGTTGCCAGTGCGGAACTCAGTCGATTGACCAGCCTGCTCAGCTCTCTTTCCCTTCTCGTCCTTCCTGTTAAAGGAAGGTGATATTCTGTGCTGAATTTTCGCACAAACTCAGGCCACCAGCTGGGGGTATCCATGTTTTCGCCGAGGAGCTCAATTGAGCAAACCAGGTGGTCAAATAGCATAAACAAAGTGGACAGTTTCCTGACGAGGTAGCTGGCTGTGCATCGCCCATATGTCCGTGCCAGCCTGGTTGTTGCATAGTTTGCTAGCATTTCGGTTTCCTGTAAAAGTTTGTCTATGTCTACAGCCGTCAGCGAAGGCTTCGAAAACAAATCGCGCAGTATCATGTATGAATCCATTGGACTAGCCTTGCCAAGACAAGGCACCAGGGCAAAGTCTTTACGGAACTTCCTGCGAATATTTTCCGGATTTACCACTGGCAATCGCACAAAAGGATGCAGACAAATGTCCCCAGCGTCACACGGTTCCCCGCCTTCAGAACTAGTTCCAGGCACTGCTGGAAGAGCTGACCTCTCGGAGACGTCCACACGAGCATCAAACCCCTGCTCGCTATGTTCAAGGTGTTGTACTGCTGTCAGCGGAGTCGACGGCACTGCGCTCGCTCGGCCAAGGTCGGCTTGGCGGGTCTGATGATCAACTCTCCCTGCACGTTGAANGACGGCACTGCGCTCGCTCGGCCAAGGTCGGCTTGGCGGGTCTGATGATCAACTCTCCCTGCACGTTGAAAAAACGTTCCCACAGAATGTGCACGGGTAGGAGCTGGCGAAGCTGAGCCCACATTTGGGTATCGCGAAGCAGAGCCCACTACAGCTTGGTGGAAGGCTTGCTCACCTGTCTCAGCTAAGGACTCGTCGAGCCAGGCATCAGGAGTCACACCCTCTTCGGCGCTATCTGCTCTGCTAACGAAGGAGGACGGCGACGGCCTAGCAGCAGCGTCAGCTGCATAAAATGTTGACGACTGCACTGCAGTGGCGGAAGATCCCCGTTGAAGCCCTGTTGTGTGCCGTTGGTGCTCAACTTCATCAACGACCAGCTCAGATTCCAGCCGCACATCTGCATCTAGAGCATCGCCCGTATCACCGACTGCCACTCCACTCGGTCGTCCCAAAAATGCGGCAACAGGCTCTTGTGGGTGCGAAGTCGACGGCGGTGACCCATTAAGCCGAGGAACCTTGGATGGAGGCGAGTGATCGTCATCCTGCAACCTCTGTGAAGCAAGAAAATTCATATTTTCAAAAGCCGCTGCAGAATCATATAGCATACCGACGA
>NW_013569113.1:694-7624 GCF_000499745.2 Eimeria mitis | reverse complement strand
TCCTGTTGGAAATCCGGGTTTACTGGATGGGAATTTCGGGTCATTGTCGACAGGAGCGATTCAGGACTCCGCGGGAAACAGAACCTGTGGTATCGTCGCGGAATTTCTGCTGGGAGAGTAAGCTAAAGAGATTTCATTTGCCTCTACCATGCCTTCGTTTTCGTGGCACGCATCGCGCCGTAGTTCCCACGATCCTGTGTGTTATGTGGCCTGTACGCACGACACCACGACACAGAATAAGGAGAGGACGAAGCGCCTACGCCTGAATATGCGGGCAGATACTTCTAATAATCATGGATCGAAAATGGGTATTATGGACCAATCGGTGCAGGAAATGAAGCGCAGGTTAGAGGACTCCTCTGGCCTGCCCCCCGTAGTCGCTGCATGGTAGGCCCACTGGATGCATTACAAATTCACGTATACCTCTAGGCCCATCGGGCCAAAAATTGTTGAATCAACATATATGCAAACGTTTTCAGGCAAGCAACTGTATTCGGTAGATGTATGCAGGCAGGCCTATCGCTTAACACAGTCCACGGGCTACCCCGGCGCATCGAGATCCACGTCGAGNATGTATGCAGGCAGGCCTATCGCTTAACACAGTCCACGGGCTACCCCGGCGCATCGAGATCCACGTCGAGTGCTGATAGTCCAGCGAGCAGGCGCAGCAAGTGCATGCAGTTAAGGACAAAAAGTCGCATGGCATCCAGAACCGCGAACCTCAGGAACTTAAAAACGCTACTGCATGCTGTTTCAATTTCTACTTCTACCTGCGGGGCAACAAAAGCGGGACGTCCGAGGTGCTCGAAAATGCCCACTCTTTCGCTGCATTGGTTGGGAATTTCAATGTGAGGGGTTGTAGTAGATTCCTCAGTAAGAAGTTCGTATTAGATCGAATACTCGACAAGACAATATTCGTTTCACGTGAACCAATTCAGCGGCAGTTCGCTAAGGCGAATTACCACACAGCCCTGCCCAGCGGGAATAACCCGCCAACGGCAGCAATCTGAGGCGCGCTGGCATCCCGGGGACAGGCGACTGCGTAATGCCTGGCACTACCAAGTTATTAAAGTAACTTATTCTAATAGATTTCGCTCCTGAAATTTCCCAAAATTCCGCAGTGCTAGCCCAGGAATGTCCGATGATGCTCAAATCCCCCTTCCCGGAACGGCCCCCGACTGGAATGCCCTGCGGTTCAGCATCGCAGGCCCAAAAACCCTGAAGTTTCTGAGATTGATGCACCCTGTATTATTGATATAACAATAAGAATTTAGCCCCGTGGTAATAGTAAGAGCAGCTGCCGCTGTAGAATCAAAGCGAATGGAACCAACGTACACCCACGACGCGTTCTAGCCTAGAGGGGAGCACTAGACAGGCAAGTCCAATGGAATGCGAAGGGATCACGACAATAACGACTCGTAACCTTAAAGCGGAAAAAAATATGCTGGTTTTTCTTTGGGGTTATGCTGGTAATTCAGACGGAGAATAGATCTCCAAGGCTGCCTTGGGATGGCTGGATCGCGGGGTCTTTCTGTNGCTGGTAATTCAGACGGAGAATAGATCTCCAAGGCTGCCTTGGGATGGCTGGATCGCGGGGTCTTTCTGTTGTCAGCACTGGTGCGCGCAACGCTCGCTGGCCAGGCCTGCACACTTGAATCTTCGCGATACTTTTGTTGAGACGAATAGGTAAAAATATAGTTTGTGGAGGGCTTTAGAACTGTGAAAGTCTTCCACAGCATGTTGGAGAGCAGCGGCGACGCACACTTCAGTGTAGTCGTCGCAAAGGCGCACAGACACGAACTTGTGCATTTTAAAGTTAAGCGACTCTATGAAATCGTAGGACTTGCATCAAATCATTCGCCCGTGGCTATGCGCTGGGCAACCGTACGTGTTACGCGTGTCATCGGCCCGAGTCAAGGAGCAGCGTGAGCTGCAGGAAACATTCAATTAAATATTCCCAAATTTAGCTGGCCAAATGCAGCTGACATCTCCCCCAGTTTTTAGAAGTCCATAGACAGCCGATACTTTGCCGCGCAGTGCATGGAGAAGGCATGCACAGAAAGACATGGGCAAGTAGATGAGCATTGTAACATGCTCCATCTGAAGTTGGAGCAAGCATTCTTGATTACGCGCAGACTGGATACTAGGGGCCCCGGAGACACTTAAAATTGACTAGTGTTAGTGCATGCACCAAAGGGGAGTTTGGGTTCACTGGTGTCTGTTTTCCTTCCACCTTTGCATTTTCCTTGCAGCAGGAGTTGCATGAAGATGTGCTGCAACCCACGACAGGCTGCCTCCTGCCAACACAAACTGCATGCGTTTGTGCCAGAGTGGGCAAACTCACACGAGCGCTGTGAACAACTTCACGTGCCCAAATGCAGAAGGTCGCACGAGCAAACAATTCCTAAATGCTTCCCTGGACCCCAGCAGCCAGTCTGGACGCAAGCAAAAATGCATGGTCCAACTTCAGACGGACCATGCTACAATGCTCATTGATTTGCCTTTGCCTTCCGGCGCATACCGTCTACTTGCGCCGCGCGGTGGAGCAGCGACAGGCTTAGGCTTTCTAGCGGAAGCTTAAAATAGTTCCTCGCCAGTCACTGCCTCTGAATTNGAGCAGCGACAGGCTTAGGCTTTCTAGCGGAAGCTTAAAATAGTTCCTCGCCAGTCACTGCCTCTGAATTCACAATAGGATTAATAGGCTTCAACCGTTTGGAGTTCCGACTAGTACTTCTCACACAGAACCGTCAAAATTGTCGTGGAACAAGAAACCACCACCCTGATTTTTCGATGCAGTGGCCGAGGGTGCACGATAAATAATGCACCATAATTTGTAAGATATTTCATAAATATTTGCATCATCAGTTAAGCAGCTCTGTGCTCAGTGCACCCTTTTCGCCAAAAGAGATTGGACTCCTAGCACTGGCTAGCACAGAAGCGACTTCAATCTGAGTCAAGGCGGGCGAATCTCTTTATGCGTTATCGACTACTTGGGAAATCAAAGTAACTACTGGCTTTTGCCTGCCTAGAGGCATAAATGGGGTCAAACCGCATTCAACTAGCGGGTGACACGCCGGGAAGGAAGCCAAAGGCTCCTTCTGAAGCAGCCCCAGGCACTGCGAAGATCAACAGCAGTTCCAGACAAGCCAGCTACAGTAGCATACATAGCGCACATATATTATTGATCTCTTGGGTAGCCTTCAGATAACTTTCGGAATTCAGAGAAGATTTAGCGCGTTGCATGCAAGTAGGCCAATCCGTAAATATACAGTCGACCACTTAGATGTAAGCGCTATAGTAGTTTTCTTCCTCGTTCGTCGGGCGTGCGGACGTCAGACTGAGGTTTAGGGTAACTATTAGAAGAAGAGAACTCCTTGTCATCCTGTATCCAGAGCTTCCACTGCGGGTTCCCCAACTGGGTCTCTGCGTTCGCCTCGGCAAGAATGGTCCTCTTCAGTTCAATTATCTCCCTAAAGTTTGGCCGCCTTCTTCCCTTATATATTGCCAGCGCAGAACTCAGGCGATTCACCAGCTGGTTCAAGAACGTTGCCCTTTGCGTCCTTGCAGCTTCAGGAAGGCGATAATCTGTGCGGAACTTCTGCGCAAACTCATTCCACCAGTTTCCGGTATCCATCTTTTCCCCGAGGAGCTCGATTGCGCAAACCAGGTAGTCAAATACCATAAACAAAGACGAGAGTTTCACAAGAAGGTAGCTGGTTGAATCCTTACATGGGCCTGCGAGCTTGTGTACTGCATAGTTCGCCAAGATCTCGGCTTCCGTCATGAGGGTCTCCACGTCTTGAGCCGTCAGCGAAGCCTTGGCAAATAAACTGCGCATTGTAGTGTATGCCTTCATTGGGTCATGCACCCATAACCCAAATGACAGTGCAAACTCCTTCCGGAAGCATCTGTGGATATGTTGCGGATTTATCACTGGCAGCCGGACAAAAGGGTGCAGACGAATGTCACCATCCTCAGGTGGTCCACCGCCTCCAGCACCGCCTGCCCGCACAGCCGTAGCAGAATCGGNCGAATGTCACCATCCTCAGGTGGTCCACCGCCTCCAGCACCGCCTGCCCGCACAGCCGTAGCAGAATCGGACCTCCCCACAGCATCCAAAGTAACGGCAAAGCCCTGTTCTCGGTGTTCACGCTGTTGCACTGCTTTTACTTGAATTGATGGCACTACACCCGCCTGAGCCACACCTGCAGTTGGCGTCCTAGGATCAACTCTGCCTTTACGCTCATTAGGAGCTGCCACAGAAACTGCACTAATGGAAGCTTCCGAAGTTGCCCCCCTCGTTGCGTGCCGTGATGTAGTGGACACAATCCTTTTCTGGAACCCTTCATCGTCGAGCCAGGCACCAGGAACCAGAGCATTTACACCGCTGTGAGCTCTGCCAAACAGTGAAGCAGCCGGAGGAATATCAGCTGCCTTTCCTTTATAAACTGCCGACGGACCTACTGGTGGTGCTGATGTGTCCCACTGAAGCCCTAACAGGTCTTCCAGCTTCGCCGTTTGTGATTGTTGCGCGCCTGAATCCCCCGGCAACCAGGCATCTGGGTCTAAGGCGCTGACAACACCGCCCACTGCTGCGAAACTGCGGCGTTGCCAAAACGCTCCAAACGACGCTCCTGAATGCGACGTCGACGGCGATGACTCATTAAGCCGAGGAATCTTCGGTGGAGGCGGCTGCGCTTCATCTTGCAACATCTGTGGAGCAACAGCGCGCATCCGTTCAAAATTCACCGCAGAATCGTATAGCATGGCGACGAGCCTAGACTTTGCCTCGCTCGCCTCCTCAACATACTCCGAAACAGCCGGATGAAGGCCTAGCTCCTGCTCTAAATCCAGACATTGCTCTAGGAGATCGGACCTGTCGTGAGCGTCTTCGGTATCCGAAAGTCTGCGTTGTACTGCTGCTCCGGAATTCAGTCTCCTTTGGCTAGTCCGACACAAAGCCAACAAAGTCGACACCGTCACAAGCGAAAGGATGGATGCCACGGCCCAAACTAAAAACTTACTGCGACGTGGCCGCGGTTGCAATAACCGGCGACNGAAAGGATGGATGCCACGGCCCAAACTAAAAACTTACTGCGACGTGGCCGCGGTTGCAATAACCGGCGACCGCGCCCGACCGTGAGCTGGTGTGAATAAGGCAGTGAAACAGGATCAAGGATCTGGAATGCATCGTTAGGGGGTCGGGGTATCAGGGTTGTCCACGATTGTTGGAGGTGCGCTGCGTGTGGTTGGTATCTTCCGGTCATAGTAGACGGGAGGGAATCGGCGCCCTGAAGAATCAGTTGGGTAGCCGTAGACTCACCGTTCTGCGAATATGGCGAGTAACTTTCACCTTTCTGTACCCTTCATGCATTTCCTGTACACGATTGACAACATACTTTCGATTACCCTCTGTCGGCAGCAGGATGTATGCAGGCATTCCGCGGAAGAAAACGCGGAGGGAAAGAGCACGTATGCCAGAATACCCTGCCAAACTTTCCAAAATACAAGTTGTAAGCGGTCCCTCTGAGGCATTCCGCGGGGAATGTGAACATTTGACAAGAAGAGTCACTCTCGGTCTCCGTTGCCGGTACTCGGCAGGCCCACTGGATGTTTAGTTCATTCGTCCATTCATTTCATCCCATTGCACCAAATATTGATACGTCATCATTTATGCACGAGGCCTCTGATCACTATATGTATTTAGGTAGTGCATTGAAGCAGCTTTATTCCTTGACACAGTCCAGAGACAGCCCCCCGGCATCGACTTCCGGCATCGACTGCTCCCGCAGCAACTGTGTAGAATTCAGGAGGAGCTCCACTGCAGCCAAAATCGTGCAGAACGGTTTAGATACAATTTCCCATTTTTCACTTATTTCCTGCAGCTGTGTTGGGTAAGAAATGTGGTCGGACGCCTTTAGGCGTTGCACCGCTTCTTGTGTACTCAGCCGTCTGCTACGGCATAAACCCTTTGAGTGCTAGCGAGTTCNAGGCGTTGCACCGCTTCTTGTGTACTCAGCCGTCTGCTACGGCATAAACCCTTTGAGTGCTAGCGAGTTCCCGAAGTGCCACGACACAGTGTTTCTTGCTAAGAACATGTTGGACATGAGCGTCCGTCAGATATCCGGAGAAAAGAACGCGCTGAAGTATAGTTTATGGGGAGCTTGGAACCTGTGTGCGCCGTGCACAGCATATTGGCGAGCAGATGCAGGCACATACTTCAGTCGAGTTGTATTAAAAACATACAAAAGCGGATTTTCAGCTTGTATGGGGAAGTTGCAACATGAAATTGTGGGACGATCACTAGCGCAGGATCTCCCTACAGAGCACCAGGAAGCTGCAGTTGTAACCAGTATCGTCGGCCCCAGAGGACGACCATTGTGAGCTACAAAAGAGTCACAATAGTTTAAACAGTAATTTTTCAGTAACACCAACATCGCCGTCAATATGTAGGAGTTCCGGCAAAGCCAACGGAAAGCTTTGGTCCGGTGCTGGGAGGAGGTGGCTGCTCGCCTTGTGAGTTGCAGCACACCTTGCTACAACTACTGCTGCGACCAAACCCCTGACGCAGACATACCCAAGCTGGCCCGTTCGATGCATGCGCTAACACCGTAGACAATTGATGAACACTTCACCGCCACTCAGTTGCCTGCCTGCACTCGAGCAGAAAATTCAGACAAACAATGCTACGAAGTTCATCTAGGTTGCCATATCCATTGTAACATGAGTTAGCGCAGAGTTAGCCCAGGAGCCTATCGACGGCTTTGGCATGCTGCGCGTAAGCGCCTGCAAACGTTATGCAAGTTCGTTACGAGGCAAAACATGCAGCAAAGGAAGCTTCCTTGAAGCTTCCTTTCGTGCACGCGTGGGAATGGCTTGCTCTGCCAGCCGCAGCGGGGTGCGCTGCAACCCCACTTCTGGCTGCCTCCC
>NW_013569113.1:0-423 GCF_000499745.2 Eimeria mitis | reverse complement strand
TACAGAAGGGTCGACCGCCTCGAGCCCTAGCGGGTCCGTAATGGTACTTCCTACGCAGAAGCATCACAAGGGCCGTGAAGAAAGGAGCCATCGGCAGTACGCTCGGACGCAGGGCACGGCTGCGCTCTAGCTACTGCAGCATCATCAACAAAGCTCTGTAGCAGTTGCACCAAAAGTTCAGCACACCCGCGGTCATTGCTCTTTTTTCACACAAAGCGGTTGGGGCTGCCTCCCAGCACAAAGTAGCATGGAAGCAACGTCCATCTAAGCTAAAGCCGGCAAATGCGTTCACCGGCTAGAGACTAACTGAAAAATCCGAACAACTGCCACCTTGGGCAGGCCTGGAGACCCAAGTGAAGACAAAAAGCATGCAGCATGCGACTATGGCGCCATCCAGGCAAAAAACTTCAAATGCTCATTTTG
>NW_013569112.1:398-642 GCF_000499745.2 Eimeria mitis | reverse complement strand
GCTGCTACATTGTTGTGCCGTATTTTTTTTTGTGGATATTGTTTAACAAAACAGGCTTGGTTAACTAGCTACCCCTCAGAAGTAATATTTTGTGTAGCAGATGTTCCCTAAGCACACGCATCGAATTCTTCGGCCCACATAAGGATCTGTGCTAGTTTTCGATTTCGTTGTTACTGTTGCTTTGTTTTCTGCTACTGCAGCTCAGATGCCACTACACTGCATTGACTGCAGAGCGAAGATCCGC
>NW_013569112.1:0-191 GCF_000499745.2 Eimeria mitis | reverse complement strand
CGGAGGTTACGTTTCTTCTGCACAAGCAACAGCTTCTACGACTCATAGAAGCGGTGAGATGTGTTGCTTCGTTTACGATGAGATGCGCGAAATCGCAGGAAGTGACAATCTTGTTTGGGCAGATGCGCGATGGGACGAGAGTTCCTTGGGTTGCTTTCCGTGATTCTGCAGGGAGATCCCGAAGAAGCGAT
>NW_013569111.1:0-314 GCF_000499745.2 Eimeria mitis | reverse complement strand
GACAAACTGGGCGTCTTCGGTGACCCTGCAGCAGCAAAAGGAGACAGATGAAGGAGACACATGAGCTGCAGCAGCAGCAGCAGCAGCAGCAGCAGCAGCAACAGCAACAGCAACAGCAGCAGCAACAGCAACAGCAGCAGCAACAGCAGCAGCAACAGCAGGAGAAGAAGCAAAAAGGAGACAGAAAAAGAGACACTGGAATTGAAGGTAGGGATAGAGGAGACAAGTAAACAGAAACAAACGCACCAGTGTATATATTTATACTTATTTATATATATAAATATATATTTGTATACATCTGTGTACATATATAT
>NW_013569110.1:10083-10360 GCF_000499745.2 Eimeria mitis | reverse complement strand
ACCCCCACTGCAGCAGCAGCAGCAGCAGCAGCAGCAGCAGCAGCAGCAACAGCAGCAGCAGTAGCAGCAGTAGCAGCAGCAGCAGCAGCAGCAGCAGCAGCAATGGCAGCAGAAAAAAGAACCGTCTTTTCAACACCTGCTGTATGCATATCCATTAAGCAGCAACAGCAGCATCTGCTGCTGCTGCTGCTGCTGCAGCAACAGCAGAATCTGCTGCTGCTGCTGCTGCTGCAGCAACAGCAGCAATAGCAGCAGCAGCAATAGCAGCAGCAGCAAT
>NW_013569110.1:9688-9815 GCF_000499745.2 Eimeria mitis | reverse complement strand
AACGCCACCAGCAGCAGCAGCAACAGAAACAGCAGCAACAGCAGCAACAGCAGTAACAGCAGCAGCAGCAACAACAACAACAACAACAACAACAGCAGCAGCAGCAGCAGCAACAGCACTACGGCTA
>NW_013569110.1:9397-9470 GCF_000499745.2 Eimeria mitis | reverse complement strand
TCTAAACCTGCTGCTCCACTGTCTGCTGCTGCTGCTGCTGCTGCTGCTGCACTCTCTGCAGCAGCAGCAGCAG
>NW_013569110.1:6557-7821 GCF_000499745.2 Eimeria mitis | reverse complement strand
GGGCCGGCTAGCTGCAGTCGGCAGCGCAGTGATATTCAGGTGTACATGCAGCAGCAGCAGCAGCAGCAGCTGCTGCTGCAGCAGCATAAATTTTTTATATAAAAATATAAACTCTATACTATTTGCTGCTGCTGCAGTTGCTGCTGCGGCGCTCCTGCGGCTACAGCTGCAGCAGCAGCAGCAGCAGCAGCAGCAGCAACTACAGGCCCAGCGCTGAGACACTGCCGATGTCTTGCGTTGTATACTACAGCAGCAACTGCAGCAGCAACTGCAGCAGCAACTGCAGCAGCAGCAGCAGCAGCAGCAGCAACTGCAGCAGCAGCAGCCGCAGCAGCTGCAACTGCAGCAGCTTTTAATGTATGGGTAAGCCGCAGCGTCCTTGCCTGTCATTTGCCGGCAAACACAACTCGCAGCAGCAGCAGCAGCAGCAGCAGCAGCAGCAGCAGCAGCAGCAGCAACTGCAACTGCAGCAGGAGCTGCAGCAGCAACTGCAGCACCAACAGCAGCGACCGCAGCAACAGTAACTGCAGCAGCAGCAGCAGAGATTGTAGCAGCAGCAGCGTCAGCAATTGAAACAGGAACAGCAGCATCAGCAGCCGCATCAGCTGCAGCAGCTGCAGCAGCACCAACAGCAGCAGTAGCAGCAGCAGCAGCAACAGCACCAGCCGCAGCAGCAGCAGCAGCTGCAGCAGCAACAGCAGCAGCAGCAGCAGCAGCAGCAGCAATAGGCCTCCGCATAGCCCCGTTGAAGGCCCTATTTATATGTGAGCTCCGCACAACAGCAGCAGCAGCAACAGCAGCTGCAGCAGCAGCAACAGCAGCTGCAGCACCGGCAACAGCGGCTGCAGCAGCAGCAACAGCAGCTGCAGCAGCAGGATTAGCGACAGCATCATCATTAGTGAGCAACAACAGCAGCAGCTGCAGCAGCAGCAACAGCAGCAGCTGCGGCAGCAGCAGCAGCAGCAACAGCAGCAGCAGCAGCAGCAGCAGCAGCAAGAACAGCAGGTATAAAGAAAATGCAAACAGCAGCACAGGCTGCTGCTCCCAGCATGGAGCAGCTGGGTCGTTGCTGCGGCCCTTCCTCATCGCCAGCAGCAGCAGCAACAGCAGCAACAGCAGCAGCAGCAGCAGCAGCAGCAGCAGCAGCAGCAGAACCATCTGCTTCTCTTAACCCTGCTGCAGCAAGAGCTCTCAATGCAACCCGCGGGAAGATGGCGCTGTGGCTAGCAGCAGAACTTGAGCTGCTGCAGCGTCTACTCTATAA
>NW_013569110.1:5000-6040 GCF_000499745.2 Eimeria mitis | reverse complement strand
CTGTTTCTGTTTCTGCTGCTCTTATCTATATCCTTGTACCTAATTCTTTTTGTGTTGCCGCTGCTGCTGCTGCTGCTGCTGCCCCTGCTGCTGCTGCTGCCCCTGCTGCTGCTGCTGCTGTTCCTGCTGCTGTTCCTGCTGCTGCTGCTGCTGCTGTTGCTGCTGCAGATCAATGCACAGCACCGCAAGGCTCCGTTTTTCTTTAAGTCACGGGGTGTATTGGCAGCTGGCGCTCGTTTGCTGCGGCTGCTGCTGCTGTGTCCTTCTACTGCTGAGCCGCAGCAGCAGCAGCAGCAGCAGCAGCAGCAGCAACAGCAGCAGCAGCAGCAGCAGCAAATGCTGCAGCAGCTCTTCAAACAGGCCCGCCCTTTGTTCACACATGAACAGCCACACCTAATGCCGAGGCAGCAGCAGCAGCAGCAGCAACTGCAGCAGCAGCAACAACAGCAGCAGCAGCAGCAGCAGCAGCAGCAACTGCAGCAGCAAGTCTCGATCCCCCATCCAGAAGAAATTTTCCCTTCTCTTGACGGACTCCAGCAGCAGCAGCAGCAGCAGCAGCAGCAGCAGCAGCAGCAAAAACACCACCAACAACAAAAGCAGCAGCAGCAGCAGCAACAGCAGCAGCAGCAGCAGCAAGACCAGCAGCACCAGCCCCACCAGCACGAGCAGCATCAAGAGCAGCAACCGCCGCAGCAAAAACAGCAGCAGCAGCAACCCCAGCAGCAACAGCAGCAGCAGCAGCAGCAGCAGCAGCAGCAGCAGCAGCAGTTTATAAATTTTTTTGTTTCTCTTAAGCAGCTTCTTGCTGCTGCTTTTGATCTGCAGCTAGGGATAGAGCTTGCTGCTGCTGCTGCTTCGCAGCTGCTGCACCTGGGCTACCATGTAGGCATGGTGCTGCCTCTCCTCGCCATCTATGGGTTAGCTGCTGCTGCTGCTGCTGCTGCTGCTGCTGTTGTTGTTGTTGTTGTTGTTGTTGTTGATGCTGTTGCTGTTTCTGCTGCTGCTGATGCTGTTGTTGTTGCTGCTGCTGCTGTTGCTGC
>NW_013569109.1:31563-32002 GCF_000499745.2 Eimeria mitis | reverse complement strand
AAAAAAAAAAAAATGTTATTGCTGCAGCAGTATAAAAATAAATTCAGGTGTATGTGCAGCTGTCTCTTATTTCAGGTGTATGCGCACCTTTCCTAATGTAAGGGCTTTCTTACAAGAGGCTGAGGGGTTGCCGCAGCTGCTGCTGCTGCTGCATGCGCAGCAGCAGCAGCAGAAACTCGCGGGGATCATAGAAACATTAGAGCTCCTGCTGCAGCAGCAGCAGCAGCAGCAACAGCAGCAGCAGCAACAGCAGCAGCTGCAGCAGCAGAAGCAATGAGGCATATGCTGCATGCGCACACGGATGCTGCTTGGAGACAAAGCAGGTGCAGCAGAAGCAGCAGCAGCAGCAACAGCAACAGCAACAGCAGCAGCAGCAAGCCGCCCCAGGTCGTTCTGCTGCTGTGCCCACCCTTCTGTTGGTTTTTTTAATTATCGTTTC
>NW_013569109.1:23337-25837 GCF_000499745.2 Eimeria mitis | reverse complement strand
CAAGCTGTTGCGGCGTGGTTTGCTAACCAGTGCAACTCGGCGGTTACTAGCTGTTGTTCCTCGTCACTTTTTTGTTTATTGAATTTCATGGATTCTGTACATCTCTCAGTTTTAATCGCATACCGTGGCCGAACACTTTGACTGCCGTCGACTATTTCCTTGACTTTTTGCAACAACGCGAACTCGCGTGAGTTGAACACAACTGCCTGCATTCTCTAGCTTTCCTCTCGGTTATAAGTGAACAAAATGAATGATAATTTTTCTTCATGATTTGTTTTATCTTAGTTTCCCTCCACTTAGCCAGGTTACTTGAGAACGAGAGCGAGTTTGTGGCGTGTTTCCTATTGAATTTGTTGGATGTTTCCACGTTGGTGTGTGTGCCTCTCTGCTGATATCGCTGTTGAAACCTCAGGAAAATGGAGTATCCGACGATCGCACCCATCGCTAACCAAAAAGACCGCCGGGTTCCGGTGTTCATTCCTCGTGCTGCTCAATACCCGCCTGGTTGCTACCCGCCTCAGCCCTATGTGAGGCAGCAAATGCATATGCAACAACATATGCAACAGTTTCATCTGCAGCCTCAGCGGCAGCATCGTCAACCCTACAGAATTCCCCCAAAGATCCGTATCAACCGCCTCGTTAACACCAAGTTCTGCAGCCGTTATCTCGCTAAGGGATTTTGCAGGAAGCGCGATTGCACCTTCGCCCACTCCGTGGTAAGCAGCGAAGCCATCTATCTGTTTTCTTGTATTCTCTTTTTTCTTTGTTTTATATTTTATTCTTTCTTTGTTCCCTTCATTCTCTATCTCTTCTTGTTCACCCTTCCTTCGGTCTACACTGTTCCTCGACGTGCTCTGCTTCCTCAGCCCTCTTCTTCCTTCTACAGCAAGCAGCAATAATACCAATAAAAACGATAATAATTAGGGTAATAGAAAATAATAAAAACGAGCGAATGCAATATGTTTTGTTTTCAGGAAGAGTTGCGTCCTACCCCTGACTTGCGTTGTACAAAGTGGTGTCGTTTCGTTTTCTTTGGCCTCGAATGTAGCGATTCCCATTGCCCTTATGCACATTCGCAAGAAGAATTTCAACCCCAACCAACAGAACTCAAAACGATTCCCTGCAAATTCGCTAGACGTGGAAGATGCCTCAATGGTGATAACTGCAGGTGCGGCCTCCTCATATATATATACATATATATATATATATATATATATATATATATATATATATATATATATATATATATATATATATTGTATACTGCATATATATATATATATACACTAATTATTTGTTGCGTTTCGTGTTATGTGTTATATGTATCTGTATTTATTTCCTTGTTGTTTCACTGTTTGTTTGTTTCTGTGTATAGATTTCTGCATCCTCATGAGATGAGAGGCGTGCCCCGTCCCCGCCCCCAGAGAGTGCAGCGGTTCGTCCGGCGTTATGGTGAGGAGTCTTTGGGTGAACCTACAGTTGAAGAAGTACCTACAGTAGTGCAAGAAGAAATTGCAGCAGTTCCTCTGCCGTCACCACGCCCCGAAGAGATCAAAGAAGAGATAAGCATGACACCGTTCCCTACAGTTTCTCCCGCAGCAGCAGCAGCAGCAGCAGCAGCAGCAGCAGATGTTACTGCAGCAGAAGAAGAAGCGGAAGAAGAAAAAGAAGAAAAAGAAGAAGTCGTATATTCTCACAGCCCTGGCACTCCTCGCACTGTCGATAGGATTCGGCCCCTGCTGCGCAGCCCTTGCATTGTAGCGGAAGAAGAAGAAGAAGAAGAAAAAGAAGAAAAAGAAGAAGAAAAAGAAGAAGAAGAAGAAAGAGAGTCAACACAAGACGAAGGGGAAAGCAGCAACGATCTTGATAATATAACAAACACAACAACAACAACAACAAGAAGAAGAAGAAAAGGAACAACGCTTATTCCTCATACTTTATCTCGCGATTCAACTCGTGATGAATTACATAAATCTGTAGAAAATATTATAACTGCTGTAGATAACCTGGGGTTAGCTGATGAGCCTAATTAATATATTGATTGGCATTTTCCTCTTTTTATATAAAATGCTAATACAAAAAAACCCATAGAAAACAATCTCTATGAAGCAGATTAAGCAATACACACCAGCAGCAGCAACTGCTGCAGCAGCAGCAACTGCTGCAGCAGCAGCAACTGCCGCAGCAGCAGCTATTGCTGCAGCAGCAGCAACTGCTGCAGCAGCAGCAACTGCAGCAGCAGCAGCTGCAGCTGCTGCTCTGGTGTTTGTTGTGGTGTTTGTACTCTTTGTATTCTTATGAACACAAACAGAGTACATCACCAGCAACCAACTGAAGTTTTTTCTCTGCTTTCATCGTTCTGGGGTGGAGTGAATGTCAGCAGCAGCTGGCACCTCTTATAAGTATTTAAATGCAGTATTGCTCTTATTTATAACAAATATTTTAATATACTATTTTTATATATAATATGTAAATTTAATTGTCTACTTGTTCCGTAGCT
>NW_013569109.1:22285-23294 GCF_000499745.2 Eimeria mitis | reverse complement strand
ATATATATATAATATATATATATATATATATATATATATATATATATATATATATATATATACATATATACACCTAGTCTATATATACATAGTATGCACTTGATAGTGTGTTATTATATATATATATATATATATATATATATATATATATATATATATATATATATATATATATATATATATTGCATATATAAGCTGGGTCGCAGTGGCTGTAGTTGAATGAAGTAACCGTGCTGAGGACTAAACGCCATGGTGGCGGGCTGAGTGAGAGGAGAATTTGTTTAGTTTACTGTTCATTGCAGAAAAAGAAAACAAACAAACGCCCCCAGCTAGCTAACTAGCTAGCTAGCTATCTACGTAGAAACAGCTAGCTAGCTAGCTAGCTAGCTAGCTAGCTGCAGATAACCTAGGAGTTTAAGCGTAGCGAGGCGGCCTGTCTGCTCTATCGCCCCCCATTCGGCCCTCCCCCGAGCGATCGCCCATTGGGCGTCCTCTGGGTCTACCCATTCCCTGCAGCCAGAAAAAGAAAAGCAGAAACACAGAAAAAACAAAAGCTGATGCAGCTGTGTTAACTAGAGAAAAAATATAAAAAGTGCATGAATTAAACATGAAAAATTAAAAAAAAAATATATAGTTTTATAGTATAGTGAAGAAATAAACTTACGCCTCTCCAGTTCTCTGTTTCGCCTGCACCCTCTCCTTCTGCGCCTGGTCGTTGTGCGCGTACTGTAGTTTTTTTGGTGAGAGTAGCTGGGAATACAGTGGGTGGTAATCTGAGGTAATCTCTTAGGAATTCCATTCCTTCGTTTTTGAGGGTGTAGTAGTTATGCTGCCAGTTGAACATCTCCTCACAGAAATCTTTTGATTTCAATGTTTTCATCACCATCATAACATGAAGATTAGGAACAGGAATCTCTGGGTGACGCTCTAGCTTAGGGTTCTTCTGAACCACCAGCACGCCCTCTGCAGTGCAATACAACAAAATATATACAAATTAAATTAATCAAAT
>NW_013569109.1:8610-22257 GCF_000499745.2 Eimeria mitis | reverse complement strand
GATCAAAAGGATCAGCTCAGAGGAGTTTATAGAGCATCAACATACAAATGCAGAACTTTTTATTCACTGCTGTTGAGTGAGGTAGGAGGAATGCCCACAGCAACGCATACAGAGCCACACAGACAGCTGACGCAACGCGGGAATATATGCAGGAGGAGCTACAGTTCAAGGTGAACCGTTTTTTTCTTTTCTATATTTACACCCAAATAACGAAATAAAACTTCATATTCAACTTGCATCCAGCTGACGCCTCTGAAACCAGCATGGGGCTGTACTAACCCCACGGACAAAAGGCTGTGTTGTGGCTGCTTAGGCGATATTCGTGACTTGAAAAGTGCAAATTCTTCATTAAAACTTCGAAATTGTTTTTTTTATTCTCACCCTTGAAGAGGTATTCATAGATCATGCGGCGATTCTTCTTAGGAATCAAACTCGGCTTGATGCCCACCGTCATTTTGGCTGCAGGTTCACAAGAAAGAGAAGACGCAGACAGCCCAGCAGTGGCAGACAAACAAACAAAAGAAATACCCTTCAGGCGTCCATTGGCGGAAAGGAAGAATTCTAAACCCTTTTCTCTACTCCATCCTCATCACCCCCCGCAGCCCCACTCACCCAGCGCGGCACCGGTGCATGCAGCCCTTCTGTAGCTCCCCTCATCCCTCGTCGGCTTGTGCTTCTTCTGTTGCCATCTCTTTGTTTAACTGCTTTTGTTACTACTTATTCAATTAAATAAAGAATACCTGTACCACTTTTGCTGCCGCGGATACAACAGTTTAGCGGAAGCGTCAGATTGAGTCTAAGCCCCACACCATACAACTCGACTCGTCGTCACTTTGTTAGGAAACTTGTGAGCTCGAAATAAACTCAGAACATGCAATATAATTTCCAAGGAGCAGATGAGCCCCTCTCTGANAACTTGTGAGCTCGAAATAAACTCAGAACATGCAATATAATTTCCAAGGAGCAGATGAGCCCCTCTCTGAGGTTTCTTTGTCTGTTTGTACTAACTCGACATACCGTTGCTGAGTGCGTACGTTACTACTTGCAGGCAGCCTGCATACAGTTGCATTTTCCGATATCCGGAATACAATCCAACACAGATATTGGCGCGGCAATTAAAAATTTCAACGAAAACTGTACGGAAACAGTTGCTGTTGAATGAATTTTCAACAGATGTTTCAACATTTGGGCTTATGTTTCAACTAAACCCTAAACGCTAAACCCTAAACAAGCGTTACACCTGGGAAGCAGCACAGTATATACAGTGGAGGAGGATGAGGAAGAATAGGATGCATATTCGCTAGCGCACGACTGCTGCGTTCTGCAATATAATCAGAATAGAACCGTCTCCCGAAAGCGGCTGACCCCCGTGTACTGTATCCTCCCTCAGTGGGCACAAAGGTATAAAGGCCAGGTCTCAGTGCCGTTAGTAGGTGGCCTTCCAGGAGTTGTATCACTCCTTGCTGCAACTTGTTCTCTAAGGTAAGTTCACATGCGAACATATGTAAGCCCTCTCCCCCGTGCACCAAATAACTGCTGGACAACTGCAATTTGCTTGGCCCAGCGACCCCGCGCGCAAGACAGAATACGTGCTGTAACATACAGCATGATACATACAGCCATATTTCTCTCTGCATGTAGCTCATGACGTCGTGTGACTTGGTTCTTAATCGATGACTGCTGCACCGAGGCAGCGGAAGGAGTGTACGATGTGTTACAACAGCAGGCTCGTGGCATGAGCCAATGCTACATAAGTTTGCTGCTACTGCTGATTGAGTGTTCCTTCGGGAAGCCCTCTCAATTGCGTTGACAATGATGCAGTGGGTGGCTTGAACCTTCGTTGGGCCCCGGCTCTTGGTGCGTGCATCCCAATCTAGACAAAAACATGCCATGGGGAGCCAATGGAGAGCAGCAACAAAGCCAGATGTGAAGTGCTCCTGCGTGAGCCGGAAAGGCCAGCAAGCAGCATGTTCACTATCAACGCCTAGCCAAGGCTGCTTCTGGTATATGAGGTATGGTGGTCGGTTGGAACCGAGAAATTCTTCTCGGGTCTTGATCTCGATGCGCATGAGTTCACTCTCGCCTTTCTTCTTCGCCACACACCGGATTGTGCCTAACCGCATTGTATGGTGGTTGAACTTTGCTTTTCTTTAGCAGATCATCCGTTTTCTGGTAGCGTTGTTCTTCAAGGTGCGGGGGTCACACTTATCTCGAGAGACGGCTACGGGTCGCTCCACACATGAGAGCGATGCGATAGATTGGGCATCCAACGAGTGGCTGACTGGGTGCTAGGTTCTTGTTCTTTAAACAACATGATATTCTATTGTTGAATAGTGCCCGTTTTTGCCCTACGAAGACTTCAGCTTTGCGAGGCTTGATCGCGATAACGTCCGAGTAACAGCAGTCACGATGGAATGCATACGTTTCTCCGTCAGCTCCAGCAGCATCTCTGCACTGCAGTGAAAACTGCTCGCTGCCTCCTTCTCATTTCAACCCTAGATTTAACGGTAGATGGAATGAATGCTCTTGGGGGCGCTGGAAAGCGTAGTGTCTCATTTCCTGTTGGCATAGTGATCTCACTCAGCTTTCTTGAGGAGAAGATAACCAAAATTTTTGAGTGATTCTAAGGAGAATATTTGGTGAATTATGTTGCCACGAGCTTTCAGTACTAACTACTGCTGTTTACCACGTTGCCCGTCGTAGCGGTGTTTGCTGCATGCATCTGCCGCGACCAACCCCGGGGTGCTACCAAGCGCAGAGATTGTCACCGGCCTTATAATAGGAGAATTATGTGCTGACCCCGACTCAGAGAAATATTTACAATTCTTATTCCTCCGCTCTTCAGGCAACCTAGGCACAGGAGATCGAGTGTGTGTTGCAACACACTTTGCACCAACTGCCGTCTGAAGGTACCCAAGCATGCAAGTGTCTCCAAGCCACGTTTTGATGCAGGCAGTAGCTCTGCATACATTCGTTAAACGCGTACCCGTCCCCTCAGAAGGCAGCCTGCATGCAAGTACAGCTGCACGTATCGGAATCAAGCAGACCATGATACAGTATTTCTTCTTTCTTGTGGGTATTTTCCCTTCTCCCTCCAGGCGCCCTCTTTGGCGGCATTTGTGCTGAGCACTTTGACTCTCAGGCAGTTCATTATTGTCCCCGTCTAATAGTGAGGGCCCCCGTTACAGTGATAAGGCCTCGGGATCCTCTTCAACTTGCTCACTGTGTTGCACCTCGTGAGAACAGCTTCGCGAATTATCTTGGCAACACCCATTCAACACCCCGTCGTTTGTGTTTTAGAAAGCACTTGAAAGTTGTACCTCTCCTTCATCAAGGTCTTCTGAACGTTTACAATTAAAATTAGTGCGAAAAATGTAATGTACACTATTCGATTTAAAAACTGTCAACACCGTTTGTCAGTGAGTGCTGATTAATATGCTGTGTTTACAAGACATTCCAGCGCCCAGCTCGCTGCATGTAGTGGGGGCGCACTACAATAGGGAGGCTTTAGTACACCAGCTGGTACTTTCGTTTCACCTCTTGGATGATAATTCGCACTTCTCAAATAGGAGCATGCTTATGTCACGCATTAGATCGCCGTTAGGGTTACTCACACAGTCACTCACACACTCTTATGTAACCTGGAGGTCTCCCTGGGTGATGCCGCAGCCGACTGGCTGCGGCTACGATGGTTGCTCTCTGGCGTCAATCAAGGACAGGAGCGAGCTGCAGTGTAGGTAAAGCCTTAGGGAAAGAGTTTCGCAAAAACAGCTGATCTCCTTCCCCTGCCCTCAGGCGTCCTTGGCGTTGAGCTCAGGCCTGGGTGTTGAGGGGAGGAGTCAGCTTGAAATGGCGTTGCAACGCACCTCGCTCTGGATGGTAATACAAGGCAGTCTCACGCGTGCACAAAAGACAGCCTCAACGAAGCTTCCTTTACTGCATGCTTTACCTCTGAATACACTTATAGAGCGTATGTATTAGCTTACATGNCAACGAAGCTTCCTTTACTGCATGCTTTACCTCTGAATACACTTATAGAGCGTATGTATTAGCTTACATGCGACCCACCACGCCATGGATCTCTGTTTCCTATCTCTTAGGCCTTTAGCCGTACCAGGCGTACATGCATCCTACAGACGTTGACTGATGTGTACGAGTCCTAAATGCCTACACATACATCCTATGAATATCAATTTCATACATTTTACTTATTAATTAAAAACAAGTTTTAGTTCATCTTTACAAGGAGGAGTTTTACCCACTCCTTCATAAGCCCTGTTGAAAGCCAAGGCATTACACTGCAGCCCCCGCTGTCATATGCTGAGTCGTGGCAGTGAGAGGTGAAAAATGGCGTCGTAAATGCATTAAGACAAATTAGGGATTTATACTAATTTTTTTGAGGCTTTCCTGTGTTTAATTTCACCGGTGGAGGCTCTGTGCTGCTATACTCTGCAGTCGCTCAGCTGTGGGGCCGCGAGGCAGCTGTAACATATCAGAGAGCATTTCATTCAACCTATTGAAATGATCAGCAGTTGTTGATGACTGAATAAGAAAGTCTCAATACATCGTTCAAGTCCGCCGCCTCCCTGGGGCAGCAGTAGCTCTTCGCAGCTGCAGCCACAGGTTTCTTTGACCCCTGACTGATGTTCACCCCGCTTCAACTTTGCTTCAGAATATTGTTTCCTGTTTAGTCAGGGGAAATTAAATACCTCTGCTATGGTGGAGGGCCGGTGGGAAAGGCTGCGTCGCAATGCTCATCCCGTGTATACGCCTTTCCGGAAAGACAAATCAATTCAGAGGGTTTAGGGTTTAGGGTTCAGCATTTTGTTGTGCCCAATAGCTCAGAGGCGCAGAGGCGGAGCATATTTCCGTATACACCCGGAGGTGACCCGCGGTCGTGCAAGCATTCACAAGCAACCTATCCGTGTCGAGTCAGAACCTAGGATTCCCAAAACGCCGCGAAAATGATGAAAAAGTTCGGCCAAGAGGAAATTTCCTGTCAGACGATGATGAAGTCGTCGATGCAGAGAGCTGTGCGGGCACAGGTGAACTTAGATATTTCCTGTTGTTTCTCTGTCTGTCTTAACCGCGCGACACAACGAAAGCACAAACCCTAAACCATAACACCCTAGAACCCAAATCCCCACATCCAAGCCCCAAAACCCCAAAACATAAATCATTTATTCGTGTATTGCTGCATACACATTTAACGCTGTGTTCAGCATTCATGGAGGGAGTACGAGGGTCAGCAGTCAGCAGAGAATATTTACACTGCAAGACGCGCACAGAGAAAGCGCGTTCATATGTGAGATGAGAACGTGCGGTGTTCATATCTTGCAGATGCTGTGCTGGCTTAGCGTGCGCGCAGATATTGGAGGTATACCCTCGTCTTGAACCCGTCATGGAACAGATATGGCCTAAGAAGGCTACTCCTGTACTATTGAAGTGGTAATACACACAAGTCGTCCGCGTCTTCAGCGCGTTGTTCNTAAGAAGGCTACTCCTGTACTATTGAAGTGGTAATACACACAAGTCGTCCGCGTCTTCAGCGCGTTGTTCTTTTTTTTCGCCGAATAGAGCCGTGCACACCGGGGCTTGTATGCTCGGGGATGTGTCAGATATACACAGATATAAAGTCAGCATCAGATGTGTGTTGTCTTCGTTGCATTTCAGCCAAAATCGCATTTCAATGGTAGCGCTGGACGGCAAGCCCCTCTTCTTTCAACAGAGAGATCGGCAGTGGGTGCCAACACTACGACTGTTGCATGAATGTAAGTGGGGGAAGTTTAGCGTCTCCAGTGCTCTAGATATCATTATAACAGTAAAAAGGATAATGTTGATCCTAATGATAATAATATCATCGTTGCTTCGTAAATGTGTTTCTATTATTGTTGAAATTTGCATTCTTTATTTGCCATTTCGTTCGTTTAGCGATATTGTGTGCTTTTATGCAGATCCTTCTATGATGCCGAAGATGCAAGTAGACAAAGGCGCTGTGAAGTTCGTCTTGAGAGGGTCAAATGTGATGTGTCAAGGCTTGACGTCTCCTGGGGGCAGAATGGAGGATGTGCCGGCCAACACTGTTGTGGTGAGGGCTGTTGAACTTCATCGTTTGCTTTAGCTGAACAGCACCGTTTCGCGCCGCTAGACGTGTGTTTCCGATTGTTTATTAATTATAATGTTAGTTTCATTATCCTTATTACATAGCAATATATTTCACCATACTATTGCTGTATTATTTGTTGTCGTTTGGGGAAATGCGTTTGTTGATTGCAACGGCATTCGCTCATTGATGTCACAAACAACGCGCATCCATTGTATTTGTGTTTGCGTCTTGCTGGTTGCTAGCCCAACTATGTTCATAAGGAAACAGATGGTCTTGAATACGTCTTGTATACCATTTCAACTTACTAGTAGGATGTTTTCATGTTTGGTGTTTCCTGTGTGCTTGTATTTTTTTGTTTGCAAATTAACAGCAAATCGCTGTGGAGGGGAAACAACATAGTTGCGNCTGTGTGCTTGTATTTTTTTGTTTGCAAATTAACAGCAAATCGCTGTGGAGGGGAAACAACATAGTTGCGCCATCGGCATCACCACTATGTCAACCGAGGAAATGTGAGTTTTCTTTTTATGAATTTTGAATATCATTTTAAAATTTCAGTAGAAATGCTGAAATTTTAAAAGCCTCTTGACTAGTTGCAGTTTTTTTTCTTATGCGGATAGTGTAGTGTGCCGCCTTATTAGTCAGTCGTTTGTAGTTCACATTTCTCTGATTTTTTGCTTCCTACGGAGCTCAAGTTGGGGTGCACACATGAGCTAGCATTTCGGTATTGTCTTATTGAGGGATATGCTTTTTTTCTTTCGGTATGTTCTCTGTTTTGCTCGTCCTTTTGCAGACGGCGTGAGAACAAGGGGCCCTGCATCGAGACTCTGACGTATCTGAACGACGGCTTGTGGACGTTGGATTCTGTAGCCCGATCGTAGTCCTGTTGACTATGATCAGGGTTATTTTCCGGCCCATTCCGACTCAAGTATATGTTGTTTTATATGTTTATATGTATGTGTATATATGTATGCATACATATGTGCATAGATAGTGATGCAGCAAGAGAACCTTCTTTGCAAGGAAACAGTCAGCAACTTTTTAGCACAAATCCGATTTGTCCTATTTCGCGCAAACCAAGGTTACTACATTCATGCTCTGCACTGTCTTCTCTTAGGGCTGCCTGAGGCTTAAGTTACACTGCTGTATCACTGGCGCATCGAACACCGTGCCCAGGGGACGAAACGTTCGCGTTAAAGAAGTAGCAGTAGACCTAGTTATTTGCAGCCTTCATATTTCATTTAGAGGGTTCCTCTATCTTTCACTGGGACGCTGGCAACAATAGCTCACTGACGTACCGCATCTACAGGAACCGATCTATGGGGTGCGGAGCAGATGCCGCATACGCTGTTGCACGGATCCTCAGCATCCCTCGAAGCGCTGCCTTTACATATATATATATATATATATATATATATATATATATATATATATATATATATATATATATATATATAAGTAGATATATAGTAGATATATACATATAGTGTGCAGCTAGTACCTACGCGAACAGATGTATATATATATATATATTATATATATGTAAGCAGAATGCCTCCATGTTTTCTACTTTCCACCTGCAGTTAGTGGCAACGGCAGTGGAGTGCCATAAGGTGGCCTCTGCTGTTGGATTTCGTGAGGGTCCCCTAGCAGTTTCCTGCTAGTCCGTGCATTCGTTTTGATAATAGTAGGAGCATGAATCCTCAGACATCTCCAGCTGGCTTGGTTTACGGGACATTTGTTTTAGTAATATGAAAAACATTGAAGAATGCCGTTACTTCGTTCTTAATGTCTCGCCTGGGCTGGCGATCGCAGACACACATGGCTGTATTGGGTGCGTTCAAGAAACTGTAGTCTCGTCTAAATAAACTCCATGGCTTTTTATTTGTCGTTAGAGTGCAGCACATCTGCGTTTTATGGCTGTGTAGGGACAGAGAAAGAGGTGGCAGCTACAGCAGGGGTTTCAGCTGGCGCCGATCGTGTCAGGTGCAGCAGCTACAGCTAGGAGAACGAGGGGAGGCTGCCTCTGCATATTCCCTGTTTGTGAAGACACTGCGAAGACTTGAGAGAAAAGTGAGAAGGGTGACCGCGAGTTTGTTTGCTTGAATTTATCTGAATATTCAATTTCTGCCGCTGAACCGGCCGGCCACGACAGTGGGGCGCAACCAGCCTTCCCCTGCTGCAGAGAAGTCAGCGGGTAAAGCGGCGATAATATGCACGAATCTTTGAAAAGACGCAGTAGGTGTTTTTGGATTGACTTTAAGTTTGCTTTCTACGCACTAAATGCGCAAACCTGCCGGCGCCACGCGGGAACGGTTTGAACGGGCAGCAAGCAGCAACACCGTTGTCTGTGGCCGCTGCAGCCATCATAGCCCCAAGGCACCGAAGCCTCTGCTCATTCGCCTGCCTTCTTTGTCCTACAGAACTTCGTTTGAACAGAAAAAGGTCTGAAAGACTTAAACTGCAGGGTCACGCCGCTGCTTCAGTGTGCCCTTAACCACTCCCTCCCTACTCACTCGCTGCTGCGCCACAGAAACAGTCGTGGGCTACAGCAGCAGGAGCACAGCATTGGCGTATGCCTTTCTGGTCCTCAACAGACCCGTTGCAACCCTCTTATTTATCGTGTTTAACTGCTTCAGAACTTTGTTTCTCGAGCTCCTCCTCAGCGGCCCACCCAACTGCCGTTCCTGATCCAGATATTGCCGGGGGGGTTGACGCCCAGGGCGTCCGTGTGTGTGTAGCCTCTGCTAATCTCAGGTGTTTCTCATGAACAAATTCTTACCAAAGTGAATATAAACGAACTTTCAGACTTTGTCTCAGCTCCAGTATACCAGAAGAGGCCTCTAGAAGCATCCACGACCCTCCACCCTCCTTGCTTGCGCCTTGGCCTGACGGGGTACCATCTACGGCGTGGCGCAGCACTCTGTCTCGCGCTGCTCTTGCTGCTCTTCTTGAATTCATTCGTTGCATGCAAAGACGCAAGGAAACTTCTTAAACTCTTTCTCTTCTTTTAAACTGCAGCCTGTGGCCATTCTCCCCGCTGCCTGCCTCCTCAGACCACGCCCAACGTCGAGTCGCTCCACCGCCTCAGTCGTGTACAGGACCTACTCATCTTAAATTCAGTTGCAGGGCAAACTGATTGAAACAAAGTACGAAGCAATCAATCATCGCCTTCGCAAACGCCTCAGAGCAAACTGAAGCCGCCGCAGCCGCCGTCGGCCACTTGCAGCAGCACCGCCTCAAGGAGGGTTGGGTTTCGTATTTAGGGTTTTCTCAGCCACAATTCGTCGAGCGAATTTCTGCCGCTTCATTCTGTTTACATGCACGTCGTATGCAATACCTGGCAGGTCCGAAGGCTTCATCCTCAACCGCGGCAGAAACTGGCGACCAGCCATAGGCACAGACAGAAGGAGACGGCACGGGTGCAGAGGCTCATCAACAGCAGCAGCAGCAGCAGCAGTAGGCTCAGAAGCAGCTGTTCTGGAGGCAGCAACAAACTAACGCTGGCGGTAGTGAGAGACAACGGAGGAGAAGATAGCCAGAGGCCGCCCCTGTGGTCGTGAGGTCACTGCGCATCACCACGATGGGCATTCTCTCTTCCCCCCCCAGCGAACCTGCCGTCGCTGCGGCAGCTGCAGCAGCAGCGGACGCAGCAGCAGACGCGGCAGCTGAAAAAGCTGTTGGCGTCTCCACAACAGCAGAAACAGCAATCACCTCTGTACCCTCTGGGGCTACAGAACTGGAATCCACGGAGCCCTGCCCCCAGCTCGACGCTTCAGATGAAGAACCCCAGGCAACCCCCACATGGGGTAGCAGCAGTGGCGAGAAACAAAACCTATCCGAGACAAACGCTGACGGAGTGCATGCGTTCGAGGACCAATGCGCTTCAGGAAACGAGGAGCAACAGCTGCAGCAGCAGCAGCAGGATACGAACGGATCTGTTAAAAAGGAAGGCTCTGTTTTTGAATGCGCAGCATGTGGAAAGGAGCAAACAAACGGCGTTATCGCCGATGATGAGACGCAGAGGCAGATATGCGATGCATGCAGCAGCAAGATGCGGAGCGACAGCATGCAGCATGAACTGCAGGGGGAGGAGGCGATTGAGCCCAACCCTCAAAAGGAGGAAGCAGCACCTGTAGCGACGACCGCCCTCGAAGACGCAGGAGCCACTCCACAACGCCGTCACACACAAACAGAAGGGGCCGATGAGACGTCAGCAAAAACAGCAGCAGCAGCGCGCAGCAGCAGCAGCAGCAGCAGCAGCAGTGGGTCGAGCGCAGCTTCTAGTCGTGTGCGGGGTGCTTCTGGTTTGGCCAGCTCATCAAGCGCTGCAGCAACAGCAGGAGCAGCAGCACCAGGCGCAGCATTCCCCTCTGCAGCAGGAGGAGCAGCAGCTCCTCGTAAGTGCATCGATGAAGGTTCTGTTCGTCGTCACGTGGTGCCTGTAGGGCCTCGCCATCAGGTGCCTTGCCTGCCTCCTTTCTTCCTTGAGAATTCTGGTTTTGGTTGCTGCTGCGGTGAGGCTTCTCCTGCCTTAGATCCGAGTCTAACAGCAAAGTTGGTGTATTCTCCTTCTTCTTTGGAGCGGGTGCGACAGAGGCGGCTGGCGGAGGGGCTGGCAGACCGCGCGATCTGCACAGAGGGGGATATGGAGGCGTTCATGCAGCAGTGTGCAAAAAACTGGAAAGGCAATAAACCTGGATGGCAGCCGTTTAGCCCGGAGTTTGCATTCAAACTGCTGCATTACGCTGGCTATGATCCTGCAAAGGCGCTGCAGCTTATGGAGGACCCTCAATTCTCATTTCAGCTCGTGTGCGATGGGCCGGTGAGGCGATATGATAACAAGTGGAGGCCAAAAGACAGAAGAGGAGTCATCTCGCCCACCCCCTACCCGCCCCCAGTCTTCCTCAGGGGTTACCTATCACGCCGACACTACAGAGACAGCACGGGCTATTCGCTTCGTTAGCTTAAATACACTTAAACCCAAAGAACGGACTGAAAACACAGAAAATACAGCACCGACGCTATTGAAGAACATACACACAAACTTCTACACACGAACAGCACAGGCCTGCGCAGCAACAGCAGCAATAACCGCGACGCCAACGCAGCCGCTGCTGCTGTTGCTCCCGCTGATGCACCTGTTGTTGCCTTGCTCAGCAGCAGCAGCAGCANCATTCACCCCAGAACCCGCTGATGCAGCAGCCCCCCCTTTCCTCTCAGAAGAATAATGATCTACTGGGAGGAAAACAGTGTACGCATGCCAAAAAAAAACAGCGGTGGGAGGGAACCACTCCAACCAGTTGCAGGGAAGACACTGACCGCACATGAAATGCCTCAGAGTTGCAAACAGAGCAGCACTGAGGTCTTGGGGTGCAGAAAGCATTAAACCCTAAACCGTAAACCGTAAAACCACCCAGGAAGAGTTACCCCGGGATACAGGCGCTCTGTAAAAGGGGTGACATCCTTTGAAGTACGCTGGAGACGCCTTTGAATGAAACATTCATGTTTGCATTTACTCAGATTTATGCAGGAACCGCGCTATCTTCAGCTTTTGGTGTTTTGGTTATAGACATCCATCTACCCCTCAAAGGGTGGTCCATAAATATGAATTTTCCGCACTCTTGACTTTTATCCTCAAGAGAAACGAGAATTTGTGGCCGTTGCGCCAGATGTAGGGCTGTTTTGCACGACTGGAACATGCAGATTAGATTAGATTACCCTAGACCCTAAACACTAACCTTAGACTAAGTGCAGCCTGTAGGAGGGGGGAGTCTCCTGGGGACGTTTAGCTGGGGGGATACCGTCAGGGAAAGCACCCCTATGCATTTGAAGCCGCTGAGTGATAAAGGGATAACTGTTCTGAAGTAGTTGCAACGGCTAGACTGCTCGCCGTAGTTGTTCCACCGCGTCGCTACGGGCCAGCGCAGCAGGCTGTGTGGTCTCATCATGCGAGTCTGCACAAGCACCTACATACAAGGGCACTGCAACACCATTTCGCTAGCTTGCGACAGTTATATGAGCGTTTCGTCCTGCATGGAATCATATTTGGTTTCCCTGACAACAGCAACTGGAGATGCGGTACCCGGAGGCATGCCCCACCGACTTTGTCACAAATCTGACCTAAAAACCTGCTTAAAAACTGTAAGGAGCTTAAACAGATGCAGATATGCGAACAAAATGGTGGGGGAAAATTGAACGGAGCGAAGTGTTCGTTACATGTTTGTACGTCGTCCCCAGTATACACATCCCGTGTGCCTTGCAGCCGAGTGATGAGTGTGTCCTTCTGCGAAGGCGTANGTCGTCCCCAGTATACACATCCCGTGTGCCTTGCAGCCGAGTGATGAGTGTGTCCTTCTGCGAAGGCGTAGGTGGGCTCGAAAGCATCTTATAATGAATACTGAATTGAGATATATGCATTAACTCACGAATTTGAAGCTGTTGTGGAGAGCATAGGCTGATGCTGCGTTTCGAGAGAACGCAGCAGCGGCTTGACTGCTCGGAGGCCAGTTAGGAATCGGCGGCGGAGTATCTGCGGTTTCCTCGTTTTGTCTTTGATTCTTTCGTCCTTTTTGAGGATTTTTAGACAAAATATATAATTACTTGGGCCTCTCTTGACTCATGTCTGCACGGCTTTGCCGCCGCTGACTGGCGCCTCGCTAGGTCGAGCCTATCGACCGGCACGAATCAGGCGAATTTGCGAAACACAGCAGTTGCTTCCATCGCCGTGTTCCCCTTTTAATCAATTGAAAGTTCATTTCGAGAGAAATACTACAATTGGGTGAACAGA
Source organism: Eimeria mitis (assembly GCF_000499745.2). NCBI lineage: Eukaryota > Apicomplexa > Conoidasida > Eucoccidiorida > Eimeriidae > Eimeria > Eimeria mitis. The sequence continues at coordinate 9,364 of NW_013569109.1, read as the reverse complement.
CTTGACTTGAGGCGTTGTTGCCGTCACATTCATATTTCAGCCACTCACTTCTGCCGTCGCTCGACGCGGCTCAGCCGATTTCGTCCTTGGTTTCACAAAGCCCGTAAAAAGTCNCTCACTTCTGCCGTCGCTCGACGCGGCTCAGCCGATTTCGTCCTTGGTTTCACAAAGCCCGTAAAAAGTCCATCGAGGAGGAGGAGAGTAGGCGTTTCTGCCGCATGCAGATGGACAAGGATGTCACTTTGAGGGGACGCGCGACATGCCTTCGGGGCTGCAGAAGCTGCTGCTCTGAGACCTGTAGACGAACACACATCTAAAGAAAACTCCGTTGCTGACGGCGCGACTTCTGAGGAGGAGCATGGCTTTGGCGATCCAAGGACTGCGCAGCCAACATCTCAACTGTTTCCGGTCTTTTGCATGCAGCTATGCTAAAGAAGATATCTTCCCTCGCTGCTGGCAGCTACGGCTACCACAGCGCCAGCAGGCCCCTGCAAATTCGCCGCAGGAGCCTCGATGAGGACCAGCTACGAAGGCAGAGCGGGAATGGCCGCAGTGATGACTCAGGGACAGACGGTGAGACGACGATACTCTGCACTGACCAGGGCTGGTCAGCTAGTTGCTTGAACTGCGGCTATAGACGTACGCCGATTACCACAGCAAACACAGGCATATATCAGGTTCTTGTGTGTGAGAATCGTGTGTTTATTGTTTTGCAGGCTCACAACCGGAGGCGGAGGGCCTCAAGTAGGCCTCA